>NW_020619270.1:2640612-2708372 GCF_003573695.1 Papaver somniferum | reverse complement strand
CGAGCAAACTGTTGAACCTCACACAGATGCACTGCAAAGGGAGTTCTTAGATTCGAGAGATCAATCTGTAGGACTCCGGCCTAAACCAAGTCAATGGCCGTTCCAGAGTCAATTCAGTCGCAAAGAAGGAGATGGGTTGATCTGTAGGAGGGAAGTTGAGAATTGTGTGGGATCAGTGATGATCAAAGATTTTGGATGTGTTGAAGGTTTCTGCAATAATTGGTAAACTGTGAAGTTTGGATAAGCTCTGATGGATTGATGAATTCTTGAGAGTAGTTACTCGAGAAATTTTGTGTGGACGATTGCTGATGATGTCATTATATTTCAATCACGGATTCAGAGACTTATTTATATTGTCAGAGTTGTGAACACATTGATCCCTGTAAGTGTGACGGTTTCTTGAGTGAAAGAGTGAGAAAGTGGGAGATCGTGTTAAAGTCAGTTCCATGTTGTGTGGATACTTGACTGATCGTGCACCCACTACTTTTCTAACTCCTTCAACCGTTTGCACGACTTACACACATTTCTCGTCGTGGATGAATCCACGTGCCGTAGACCGCCAGACCAAAACCCTAAGTGATATCCCCCCATTTGTGATGTGATTGATGTCTCACAAATCGTGGAGTCTGCAAGGCAGGCGTGTTTTAATTAGTCAGTTATTGACTGATTAGACAGTTAGTCTAAGTTTTGTTGAATCGAGCATGATTGACGAATGCTCAGTGATTCATGATTATTAATGTTGCTCGTCTGAGCAAATATTGTAAATTCGACGAGTTATTGAATATTGATGAGTTACTGAATATACATGGATTATTCGAGCAACTGAGCAAGTATTGCTGGATTCATAAATTACTGAATATTGATAATTGGATCAATATTCGAGCAACTGAGCAAGTATTGCTCAATTCGACAAACTGATAATTTTGACGTGCAACTGAGCAAGTATTGCTCATTTCAACAAAATACTGAACGTTGATAATTTTACGTGCAACTGAGCAGGTATTGCTCAATTCGAAAAATTACTAATATTACTAAGTATTGATAGCTGGATCAATATTTGAGCAACTGAGCAAGTATTGCTCAATTCGACGAAATATTTATTGATGACGTGACCCAATAAAATATTAAAATATTGGCATATTACCAAAAATTATATGATTAATTCAGATGTTGGTTGTTGAATCCATCATAAATTCATTAGTGTTTGAATCTTGCTCGGAATGATGATTCGTAAGACATTTATTCGAAACCCTAATTTTAGATCAATTATTTGTTAACTGATGAATCGCTGAAAATAGGTCATGAGTGATAGAAGGACCGACCACATGGGATATGGCGTCCATGTGATGTCCAGTGCTCTAGTGAGCACGCACCAGGGTTCTCAGTTGGAGAGTTGGTGAAAGAATGATGATTAAATGCCGGATTCATCATTTATTGAAATATTGTTGGGTTCAACATTAGGTGATAAAACCTAAGTATGAAAGATGGGAGACCGACCAAGAGGGCATGAGCCGGCTCTTGGTGATCACGGGACCAGCTGTTGGTCTTTGAGCAATCCCCAGGTTGGTTGGAGAGAGTTTGGGCCCAATATGAGCAATTGAGCAAATTAGGTCAGAATTATGAAAACGTGTGGGGACGGTTTTTTTCAAGCCCTAGGGATGACTCTGGTCGGTCATGAAGGCATGCACGTGTTGCCGTGGTGTCCGTGTCTCCGTACTGAGAGTTTCAGCATTTTCTGATATGCGTTCGAGCAACATTGTGAATTTTCAGAAGAGTTTCATCTTGACTGAAATTCTTGATTTTTGTTGGAATGAGCATGTATGCTCAATTAATCAATATTTTGTAAATATTAAAATAAGAGTATTTTAACATTTAAAATTGTCGTGAGAGGCTACGCGGTCATGTGATTATGTTGGCTTTTAGTTTTTCACGATTCGAGGAAAATTTGAGAAAATATGAAGGAATCATGAATTTTACTCAAACCAAGGAGTTTCATGAATTGAGGAAAAAAATAATAATTATAAAAGACTAGGAATTGCAAGGTGTGGGACCGGACACGGCTAGGGCATGGCCGGCCGGCTCGGTTGCCCGGTCCCGCACACCTTTCCCTAATTTTATATTATTATTTTATGAATCCTTGAAATTATGGAGAATCCGTGAGTTTTGTTGAAACAGAGGAGTTTCATGAGTAATAATTATAAAAATCTAGGGATTATGAGGTGTGGGACCGGCCACGGCTTGGGCATGGCCGGCCGGCTAGGTAGCCCGGTCCCGCACACCTTTCCCTATTTTATAATATTATTTTTCATAAATCCATGAAGTTATGGAGAATTTATGAGTTTTGCTCAAACAAGGAAAGTTGCTAAAATCAAGGAGTTTTCATGAGTTCATGAAAATAACAAAATAGGGAAAAATAATGGAAGAGGCATGGGACCGGCCACGGCCAAGGCACGGTCGGCCGGCCGGTGGGCCCGGCCCCTGGGCACCTCTTATTATTTTATTATTATTTGTTGTTTTTCTCCTGTTTTGTGTAGGATTGCTCATCTGTCCATATTTTTGAATGCTCGTTTGTGCATCCGGGTGTTCACTCGTGCATCATTGTCGAGTACACTTGCACCATTTTCGTGGGGCTTACTCAGTGATGATCCAGATGCCTGATTGTTGAGTATTTATTACTAATTTATGAAATTCAGTGGAGAATGATTCATGAAACTGAGCAATAAAAATGAGCAGTTGTTTTATTATCAATTCATAGGATCAGTCGTGGATTCGAGCATGAATTCGGAATAATAAAGTTAAGTATCACCATTCCGTGGGATTGTGGATTCGACCATAAAATCGGAGTAATTAAATATTACCATTTCATGAGATCAGCCGTGGATTCGATCATGAAATCGGAGTAATAAAATTATCTATTATAATTCCATGAGATTAGCCGTGAATTTGATCATGAAATTGGAATAATGAGATGATACAATTATTTATTGCCATTCCATGGGATCAGGCCGTGGGTTCGACCATGGAATATGAGCAATTGTTATTGCCATTCCATGGGAACAGGCCATGGATTCGACCATGGAACAAGAGAAATTGTTATTGGCATTCCATGGGATCAGGTCGTGGATTCGACTATGGAATAGGAGCAATTGTTATTGCCATTCCATGGGATCAGGAAGTGGATTAGACCATGGAATAGGAGTAATTGTTATTGCCATTCCATGGGATCAGGCAGTGGATTCGACCATGGAATAGGAGCAATTGTTATTGCCATTCCATGGGATCAGGCCGTGGATTCGACCATGGAATATAAGCAATTATAGATCATTCTGGGAATTCAGTGGTAAATCTCACGGAAGAATTAATCTATTGCATAAGAGATATTAGCCAGTTAAAGCGTCATACTCATTCCGAAGGTGTATAGTCAGAAGATAGCGAGTTGCCGAAGTCCTGAAGACGTTGTTGCTCTCAATCTACGGAGAACCGCCTGGATCTATACACAGTCTCTCTACATAGTCAGGGAACAGTGAGTGTCACCGGCGTCTTGAAGGCGTTGTTGCTCTCAATCTACGGAGAACCTCCCAATCGTTCTTCTATGTAGAGGCGGGTCTCTCTCATGTAGTCAGGGAATAGTGAGTGTCACCGACGTCCTGAAGGCGTTGTTACTCTTAATCTTACGGAGAACCACCCAATTATGTTATTCTACATAGAGGACATGATGAAATGCGTGGCACTGAACGCTCAGCTAGTGGAGGCCTTTCAGGAAACATATTCATCATGGCTTCGTAAAATAAGAATCGTTGCATGCCTGAAAGCCGTGTCAAAAACATGCCTCATGATTTTATGGTTTTACCCTTTGTTGAAAATCCACCATCAACATTAAGTCTCCTGCTTAGTGAGGGACAGTCATGTTCCGCGGTAAGCATTAGATGGTGATTTTCAGTCGGCGAGATCAGTGGTTGAACTCAGTCATATAAAGATAGTTTCAGAATCCTCGATTTGCCCCAATGGTGTCATGTACGAGCAAGTGCATAGATAAGGACCCTGACAGCAAGATAGAGTGTCATCTCGTGAGCACGGAGAGATGAGTCACCGCTGATTTGGACGCTCGAAGGCTCGGTTTTGGTCAGTTTAGCGTTTGTGGGACCAAAACCCAAAAGAGGAAACCCATGTGTTTTAGGTTTTGGAAATAAAAAAATAGACCTGAGTCTACTGATAAAATTTTTGTCTATGCGCTTTCACGAAAGCCAAAATTTTCTTTTTTAAATATGTGAGATTTCATAAATGGGAATGAACTATCGGTTCAAAGTTGGATGCTCGCGAGAGGGAGCAAAAATATATACATATATTTTCAAAGTTACGTGGGTTTCACGTTAAAATATATATTTTGTAAAATCAATGTTTTGATTTTGAACAACTTTTGAAAGTAGACAATTATTCACGGTGAAATAATGTCTATATGTGAGTTTTCACAATTGTAGAATGGACGTCTGTTTAATTTTTGATAAACCAGTGAATGTTCACACAGTGAAAACTTATGTGAAATTAAGTTTTTGATTTTCAGCAATTGCTAGAAGTAAATAATTTTCGATGAAATACTGTTTGCATGGATTTTGTGATATGGTAGTGTATGCACAAAACCAATGATTGTTCACTCGGTGGGAGTCACTCACACGGTGAAAATAATGTGAATTGTTCACATGATGGAAGTTTCGTGAATTGCTCACAGTTTTATGAAAATCACGTTATGGTTGTGAATAACGAATTTTGTTCGTCTTTGCAGGTTCGAAGGAGCGAACAAATTCTCGAGATTGTAATCACTACAGCTAGTTATCATTTTTGTAGACGCTGTTGTGAGCACCTTTATTCCATGATTCATTGTTTTGTTGAATCCTGCGCTTTGTATGAACGATGTGCCGAAATAGCCACTTTGCAAGAATGACTGACTCCCATGATGATAATTCCAAAGATGGTGTTTCCAGAGATGACTTCTCTACGGATGCAACTTTAAGAAATGGTACTTTTGGGACCTCTGAGTGATGGTGAGATATCCTTCATACTGAGTTGTATTTCTGGTTGTTTCATTAGCTTTACCATAGGATGATCGAATAGTGAGATCCAGAATCAATGTAGACTCCACGGAAATGGAAGAAAGTCTACGGGAGCGGAGAACCCAGCAGTAAGGACTACAGGATGACGTGCAGTCCCCAGTCGTTTCTTTGGTGACTTGTTAGCGCTCCTTGTGTCATGACTTTTACTTGCCCGTCCAATTAGGATCACGAGACCAAGGTTTGTTATTTATTTCCATGACGCTCTTCAACTTGTTCCCGGACAAACAATTCAGGAATCCAGCACTGATGAAGAAATCGATAAGTATCTCTTTCGTGCAGGTGATCATGGCATCTCATTGAATGAAATAATAATAATTGTTGTCGTTGTACCCAGGAGGAAATCATTGTAGATAATCAGCATGTTGACGAAGTGTGCTCTTCTTTGGGACACGAGAATATGGAGAATTCCCGAAATCCCGAACCGAATGGAGATAGCGGCGTTGCCGATGGAGATTTCGGCGTTGCTAAGCCTTCAAATGATTTAGAGACTCCCCTAGTAAGTATATATCATGTAATATCTCTATAGAAGTATGAAGGGTATATTAATTATATGTCCCTAGTTTTAACATCCTACAAATATATCCTTATACAACAATAAATATATCCTTACTTTTTAATAACCTTATCCATTTAAAATTAGATTACCTTAATACCCTCACCCATATAATATTTTCTTTATTTCAAAATGAAACAAATTTCTTCCTCTACCATTTCACCCGCACCACCATCACCATCAACTTTCAACGACCACCACCTACCAACCGCCACCACCGTTAATATTCCACCACTACTCCACCATTATTGCACCATCACCACAAGTCTGCCACCACCACTGACGCCACCACCACTAATCCACCACCAGCACAACCACCACCGCCATCAATCCGCCACCCGCCGCCGTCGTCACCACCCGTCGCAGCCGCCGCCACCACCACCACTTGTTTAGATATTTTGTATCAACAACAATAGTTGATCCAAATAAAAATAGAATCAGCAGTAGAAGTTGATCCAATTTGGAGGATCAACAACATTAGTTGATCCAAAAAAAAATCAACAATAGAAGTTGATCCAGAAAAAAAAAGAATCAACAGTAGAAGTTGATCCAATTTAGGGGATCAACAACAGTAGTTGATCTAGAAAAAAAAAGGATCAATAGTAGAAGTTGATCCAATTTAGGGGATCAACAACAATAGATCAACAGTAAAAGTTGACCCAATTTAGGGATCAACAACAGTAGTTGATCCAAAAAAAGAAGGATCAACAGTAGAAGTTGATCCAATTTAGGGGATCAACAACAGTAGTTGATAAAAAAAAAAGGATCAACAGTAAAAATTGATCCAATTTAGGGTCAACAACAGTGGTTGATCCCCTAAGCTGGATCAACAATGGAAGTTGATCCCAGTAAATGGAGTCAACAACCAAAATTTGACACAAAAAATTGACATACGAATGAGTGAACTTAGCGTGAGTCGAACACGCATCATCTGACATAGAAGTCAGTCATGCTACCATTGCACCACAAATTCAACATTTGAATAATTCACATCTATAAAGTCCAAGCATTTAAACTATAAGCATAATTATACCACCCATATTCATTTGCTATAAAAAAGAAACATCACATTATAAGAAACAATGCAAACAATTTTTTTTTAATTTCTAATGCTATTCATTCGTTGTTGTTTAATTCAGATCTACACTTATTCATTTTTCTAAGCCTTCCAAACAGACCTTATTTTGCTAATAACATGTTATTTAGAAATCTCCAATCTATATGACGCTGGCACAAGTCCAGAAAGGAATAATCCAACTCCAGGGAAGCTATAAGCAGTAAAAGGAGACAAGTGTATGATCAATATAAAAGACTTACCATGAGAGCTAGAGCTTGAAGTCCAGGTGAGCGTAAAGTAAGAGCCATCATCACCGACTTCTTGAGCCAGTTGACATGTGTACCACTCCCAACAACTGAAACACAAACAACTAACCAGCAAAGTAAAGGAACAAGTATGTTAGTGACAATTGGAACACAAAAATAGTAAAAGTTACAAATAAAAATGTAAGTTACGGGCGAAGTAAAGATAACTTAATTGTCTCCAAAAGCAATATCTTCATAAAATCATCAAAAGCAAGACAACTCTTCTCATAAATAATCTGACTCTTGTAAGTAAAACATATTCTTTACAAGAAAAACACAGTTCGCATCTGCCTCATATACATGTTAATATCCGGCCACCACCACTACCTACACCAGCCTATGAGCCACTAGTAACTGCAGTATATACAAACCGCCACCACCTGCACTAGCATGTGAAACTCCTACACTAGCATATGATCCACCACCACCTGCACCAGCATGTGAAACCCCTACATTAGTTATATAACTCAACCACCAACAGTTATGCATCTCACACCTCCTTGCTACTTGAAGTTACCCCCACCACCACCATTAGTCTACTCATCCCCATAGGCCATAATTTCTATAACCAACAACCAATCATTAAAGAAATCCAAAATTGTTATCAATAATTGATTCAAGTAAACGGTAGAACCAATTTTCAGCAACTTAAAAGTATTAAAACTACTTTAAGCCAGGGTTGCAAATTGAAACCTAAATCTATAAAATTGACGACTGAAATAAGTTGAGGTAAAGTTCATCATCATGAAAACTATAGTACTAAACGTCAATTAACAACAGAATATGTAAAGAGAATATCAATTATATCGAAGAAGAACCAAATGAATCAGCATCAGATGAATTACCACCACCGTTTCTCCAGCAATACCAATTAATTGATCTTTAAACAAAAATCACAAAATAAATTCAACTACATATCTCCTCCACCACCGCCGCCACTAGACACACCACCACTATCATCATTATTACTTCTTGAGATTTAATAATTTGAACAAGTTCAACTCTAAAATTACCAGAAATCAATACCTAAAATCAGATGTCGATCTCTTTAAATCTGATTATAAAAACTAATCTTTAGAAGAAGAAGAAGAAGAAGAAGAAAGCATCTCTGAACACAAACCATCTGATGCTGATAGTTTTTGACTGAATTTGTAAGCGGCGGCGATAGAGATTGTTGAATTTGATTGAATCAATCTTTAACCTGTTAATAGTAGTAGCATGCGTGATGGAGGTGGTGGTGCTGATTGTGGTGGCGGCGCTAGAGATTGTTGAGTTTGTGGGAGCGATAGTGATGGTGGTGATGGGAGCTATGAATTTCTGTCGGAGTGTTTCGATAATAATAAAGAAAAAGAAGTACAAAAAACTCGAAGGCTAGAAGGGGAATTATGAAAATCATGATCTCAGATAAAATTTCAATTATGCCATCAGGGATATTTGTGAAGTCTGTTAGGGATATTTATGAAGGCCCATTAGAAATAGGGACAATTATTCAATTTCCACAAGTATGAACTTGCTGATTTGTGAATGAATGAATGAGAGTCCATGTGAGTATACGAGTAATTTTGCTGAAATACGTCACCAGAAAATTCAGACCTCAGGTTTTTAGTTAAAATGCTGTAGAATCTTCATTCGACCTCGGATTTTCGCGATCTACATATGTATCTTCAAGCCCAGAAAATTTCCTAGCTTTAAGAAAGAAGATTTTTGAGTTTTGAGCATGTTTAGGGCCTGAAAAGGGCGAAATAGTAAACTTCCAGGAGACTTTCAGAACTTTTCAGATTGTATGTTGTCCAATGTTTTGGCCACATCTCTTTGCTCGTTTCTCCGATTGCTGTGAATTTGGATATGTTGTAGAGGATATCCATACAAAGAGAATGGTATATGACCCATCCCTATATTCTTCACCAATTGCTCCCAGCTCGTCGGTTTGTACAAGACAGTGTAAAATCATCTCAGACGAGCTTGTTGTAAAACACTCATGTTGTGTCTTTAGGCCATTCGCTTGTGTCTTGAATGGTTGGTGAAGGATTTTAATGTCATTGATTCATTTGATATCAGGACCCCTTGATTGATACATGAGCATGGTGCTTGCAGCGCCATCTTGTTTCTGTCAGTCATAGAAACATCACTTCTGAAACCCTGGTCACGGAACCATCACTGAGGTTGCTCTCAAGAGGGGGTGATGTAATGACTGATTGCATGTCCCAGTGGAAACATTCCTTTTATGATGAATGATCAGCACATGAGAGTCTGGTGTCACGAGTCTTGGACTGTGAGACTTATCGCCATGATCAGTGGACCGTCAGTCCCCAGTATTTTGTTAAATCTCTCTTTTCGTTTTCCCTTCTTCTGGCAAGACCTAGATAGAGGACTCATGTATAAAAATTGATGTAAAGAACTAGGTGGTCGAATATGGAGGTACCTTGATGAAGGACTTAGCGGAATGACCCTGTGGACACCGATCGACTATGGAAGTTATGAATCCCGTCTAAGAATTGCTGCTTGCATGTTGTATGCTCTGGAAACTGTATGAACCTCATAAGATGGCGGAATTCGATGCTTGACCCCAAGTTTTGAATTCTAAGAGACTGAGTTATCAAATGAGAAAATAATCGCTCAATTTGGAGTAGTAGAGGTCATCCAACGAAGCGTGCACATTTGTAATTTGTAATCCCGTACAAATTTTTCAGATTTCATAGACCTGACGGTAAGGGCCATATTTTTAGCTCGTATGTCCGATTGATGCTCCCTTTTGGTATGTTATAGAAGAGACATAGACGAACATCTTTTTTTGAGGAAGTATTGTCCCATTCCTCACCCATTGGTACGTTTTTGTAAACCCATGGCATGAAATGTGTTGTATCTCTTTTGTGGAGGCGATGAGAACATCTTGTAGAAGACTTTGGTTTATGGCCGTCTGTCGCGTAAGCTTTGGGAAAACGTTCATGTTACCTTGTTTTCAGGTCTAATCATATTGATATGAATCATTAGGGCTTGAAGAAGTACGATCCATAGAGTAACGCTTCAGTAAAATGGATAGTTGATGAAGTCGGATGTTTCGCCTGAGGATGATGCTGAGATTACAATTAAATTTTCTCCAAAAATTCTTGTTGATGTTGAGACCATGATTGAAGTTCCTCCACATGCCGATGCCGATACTATGATTGGAGTTGATATAGAGACCGAAGATGATAGTCTTTGCTCTTCCATCCAGTGAGCATTTACATGCACGAACTAATTGGTGAGTTGAGCATTCCTAAGATGAAGGTATTAGTATTTCAACCCAAATTCTCCTGATATGAATTTACTGTGAAGTGGCTTCGTCATGGAATCGATGTTGTTGCGCGGTAGATAGCAGCAACAGTCTTCATTCTGGATATGATTGGTGAAGAGAGGAAGTTCCCCAGTCGTGCAGGGGCTTTTGATGTAGAGAGGTTCCGTTTGACGACGTTTCATGGAATCACATCAGGTTGCAATGACTTGTTATGTGGATAACATTTATTGAAATATATTGAATTGATATTTCCAATAAAATCAAGTCCCCAGTGTATCCCTCATTCACTTAGCAGAGTTGAAGGAGTTTGTAGCATCCATTGATGAATGATGTTGCATCTGCTTCAGAAGTCTTATCATGGTATAATGAAGGCTTATCGATTGTAATTCACCTATACTTTGATTGTGTCGGTGTTGAACCAGTGTATCACGTCGAGATACTGTGCTGAAGTTAGAGGCGTTATTATCGAAGGTGTACTCTTTGATTGGGAGTACAATTCGAAGGATTCTTATATGCTTGAGCGCTGAAGTGTCAAATGTCTTAGGCTTGATCGTCTCGGCCCGTGTATCTTCTGTTGATTCGGCATTCCACTGCGATAGCGGGATTCAACACTTGTGCAGACATCAGAGATTTCTGATACTCGTGGATATTCCTACAAGTCTATGGAGAAATTCCCAAAGTGTTCTTTTCAATGCTTCTGTCATCTCTCAGTAGTGAATGTCTCGGTGAGATGCTCGATTCGAAGCGGTGTCAGATTCAACCACTTGGTGAAATACTAATGTGGTGAAGCTACCATTCACGTATTGCAGAGTTGCCAACAGAATTGAGTCCCCATGCTAGGATAACATGTGAGGAAATAAATGACATAGACATGGAAGGAATGAGACTTGCCTGAGTGCGGAACCTCTTGACGAATGTCTATGCATCTTTTGCAGGTTCTTGCTTCAACCTCGTCAAAGTTCGAAAGTTCTGAAGTGCTATAATGATGGGATGACAAGTAGCTTCTTGTCGAGTGATGACAGCGGCTCTGAGGGTTTTCAGTGGGATGATGTTGATGACGGTGTCAGCATCGATCAACATTCTTTCGAATTCATTTCCTTTGAGATTGACTGGTAAGCAGTCCCCAGTCGTGCATCTCTTTGTCTGTGGCTAAAGGCTCAGGAAGTATTTCCGGAATGGATTTGATGACACAATGTGATTCAGAGCCGTGAGCATGTCTTTCTTTTGAGCTCTTGACAGATAAAGCAATTCACAGATGTGCTCGATCAATGACTGAACTGCTTCTTCAGAAGGTTGCTCGGAGAGATTAAAGTTCTATGATTCTCCATTTCTTCTTCGGTCGGCTCTCTCCTGGTGAATGGAAATTTGGTTGCATCATCTTGAATCTAGACTTCTAGTAACTCGATCACTTCTTCGGTGAGAAGAGAGAAGTTTGAGTCTGTCTGATCATTTCCCCATTTGTTGATGTAGGGTTGAAGTTTGTGCATTTCAGGATTGATCATCCTCTCTTTGCGCTTCCGGAGGAACCTGGGAGATTTGAGAAGCATGCTTGTGCTGTGGTGGCTCGGCTTTCCTTTTGCTCCGTCCAAAGACAACGTTCATGGAAGGTTGGAGATTGTACTGATTTTTTACTAGGCGTCGGATGCTTCGAGATTCCTCGACCTTGCAGACTTTGCGCTTTCCAGTAAATCAGGTGCAGTAGTTGCTGATCACTTGGTTGCTTCATGGAGTTCTGAGAAAGTATAGAACCAAAGATTTTCCAGCAAATCTCTGTAGACTGGGATCATCCCGTTGATGCACAAATCCACCAGTTGTTGTTCAGTAACGTTGGGATCATGACAATCCAAAGCCTGAATTCTGAACCTCTTCACATAGTCATTGGGATTTTCAGCGTTCTTCTGTACCATCCTTCCTAAGTCATAAAGAGTAATCTTCTCAGAGACGAATAAGTATTTCCTGTAGAAAGCGTTAACCATTGCTCCCCAATTGGCGATGCTTCCTGGTGTGATGTTGTTGTACCAGGTATATGCCCAGCCTGCCAGAGATTTTGAGAATTCCTTTATCCGAACAACATGATTGTGTTCATACTCCCCTAGCGCTTCTAAGAATCCAGAAACATGTTCTCGGGAGTTCCCCGTTCCATTGTAGAGTGTGAATGTTGGAGAAGTGTAGCCCTTTGGAAGAGGGATTCTTTACGTGGTAGCGAGATATGGAGGTTGATGACGGTGCACGGACGGTGCATGGCATTTTCCCTGTTTCTCCATAAAACATTCCAGATCTTCACGAGTGATGAAATCGGCAGGTTCAGGTTCTGCAGCTTTGCGGGCTTCATCATCGTCAGGGACTGGAATAACTTCGGGATCCGTAGTTGGAGATGTTTCCTTTCCTTTTCCCTTCTCCTGAGTTTTGTATGACATCTTGTCAGTGAGGGTTTTGAGATAGTTATATAGCTCCTTCTGAGTAGTAGACATATCAGTTTGATTCTTGGAGAGGACTTCCTGGACTTTCATGAGATCGGCAATAGTAGGTGGATTTTCTCCGATTTTTTTAGGATGCCGGTCGAAGAGAGGATGATTTTTGACATTGGTGTGAGGAGGAGTAGTGTCACCACCACTGTTGGAAGCAGGAACAGTTTCTGGAATCCCATCATTGTTGCTAGTGCTAGCGTCATTTGCATTTGTAACCAACCCAGACCTAAGACCAGCCATTTTGTGAGAATGTGAGATTGCAACTGAGAGATGAATCTCCCACTGTGGTCGTCAATCTGTAGATGGGGAAAAACGGTTTACTGGTTTCTAGGGAAGTGAAGAGTCGAGCGTGCGGTCGAGACTCCTCAACCGAGCAAACTGTTGAACCTCACACAGATGCACTGCAAAGGGAGTTCTTAGATTCGAGAGATCAATCTGTAGGACTCCGGCCTAAACCAAGTCAATGGCCGTTCCAGAGTCAATTCAGTCGCAAAGAAGGAGATGGGTTGATCTGTAGGAGGGAAGTTGAGAATTGTGTGGGATCAGTGATGATCAAAGATTTTGGATGTGTTGAAGGTTTCTGCAATAATTGGTAAACTGTGAAGTTTGGATAAGCTCTGATGGATTGATGAATTCTTGAGAGTAGTTACTCGAGAAATTCTATGTGGACGATTGTTGATGATGTCATTATATTTCAATCACGGATTCAGAGACTTATTTATATTGTCAGAGTTGTAAACACATTGACCCCTGTAAGTGTGACGGTTTCTTGAGTGAAAGAGTGGAAAAGTGGGGGATCGTGTTAAAGTCAGTTCCATGTCGTGTGGAGACTTGACTGATCGTGCACACACTACTTTGCTAACTCCTTCAACCGTTTGCACGATTTACGCATATTTCTCGTCGTGGATGAATCCACGTGCCGTAGATTGCCAGACCAAAACCCTAAGTGATATCCCCCCATTTGTGATGTGATTGATGTCTCACAAATCGTGGAGTCTGCAAGGCAGGCGTGTTTTAATTAGTCAGTTATTGACTGATTAGACAGTTAGTCTAAGTTTTGTTGAATCGAGCATGATTGACGAATGCTCAGTGATTCATGATTATTAATGTTGCTCGTCTGAGCAAATATTGTAAATTCGACGAGTTGTTGAATATTGATGAGTTACTGAATATACATGGATTATTCGAGCAACTGAGCAAGTATTGCTGGATTCATAAATTATTGAATATTGATAATTGGATCAATATTCGAGCAACTGAGCAAGTATTGCTCAATTCGACAAACTGATAATTTTGACGTGCAACTGAGCAAGTACTGCTCATTTCAACAAAATACTGAACGTTGATAATTTGACGTGCAACTGAGCAAGTATTGCTCTATTCGACAAATTACTAATATTACTAAATATTGATAGCTGGATCAATATTTGAGCAACTGAGCAAGTATTGCTCAATTCGACGAAATATTTATTGGTGACGTGACCCAATAAAATATTAAAATATTGGCAGATTACCAAAAATTATATGATTAATTTAGATGTAGGTTGCTGAATCCATCATAAATTCATTAGTGTTTGAATCTTGCTCTGAATGATAATTCGTAGGATATTTATTCTAAACCCTAATTTTAGATCAATTATTTGTTAACTGATGCATCGCTAAAAATAGGTCATGAGTGATAGAGGGACCGAACACATGGGATATGGCGTCCATGTGATGTCAAGTGCTCGAGTGAGCACGCACCAGGGTTCTCAGTTGGAGAGTTGGTGAAAGAACGATGATTAAATGCTGGATTCATCATTTATTGAAATATTGTTGGGTTCAGCATTAGGTGATAAAACCTAAGTATGAAAGATGGGAGACCGACCAAGAGGGAACGGGACTGGATCTTGGTGATCACGGGACCAGCTGTTGGTCGTTTGAGCAATCCCCAGGTTGGTTGGAGAGAGTTTGGGCCCAATATGAGCAATTGAGCAAATTAGGTCAGAATTATGAAAACGTGTGGGGACGGTTTTTTTCAGGCCCTAGGGATGACTCTGGTCGGTCATGAAGGTATGCACGTGTTGCCGTGGTGTCCGTGTCTCCGTACTGAGAGTTTCAGCATTTTCTGATATGCGTTCGAGCAACATTGTGAATTTTCAGAAGAGTTTCATCTTGACTGAAATTCTTGATTTTTGTTGGAATGAGCATGTATGCTCAATTAATCAATATTTTGTAAATATTAAAATAAGAGTATTTTAAAATTTAAAATTGCCGTGAGAGGCTAGCCGGTCATGTGATCATGTTGGATTTTAGTTTTTCACGATTCGAGCAAAATTTGAGAAAATATGAAGGAATCATGAAGTTTGCTCAAACCAAGGAGTTTCATGAATTGAGGAAAAAAATAATAATTATAAAAGACTAGGGATTGCAAGGTGTGGGACCGGCCACGTCTAGGGCATGGCCGGCCGGCTAGGTTTCCCGGCCCCGCACACCTTTTCCTAATTTTATATTATTATTTTTTGAATTCTTGGAATTATGGAGAATCCATGAGTTTTGTTGAAACGGAGGAGTTTCATGAGTTTAGGGAGTAATAATTATAAAAAGCTAGGGATTGTGAGGTGTGGGACCGGCCACGGCTTGGGCATGACCGGCCGGCTAGGTTGCCCGGTCCCGCACACCTTTCCCTATTTTATAATATTATTTTTCACGAATCCATGAAGTTATGGAGAATTCATGAGTTTTGCTCAAACAAGGAAAGTTGCTAAAATCAAGGAGTTTTCATGAGTTCATGAAAATAGCAAAATAGGGAAAAATAATGGAAGAGGCATGGGACCGGCCACGACCAGGGCACGGTCGGCCGGCCGGTGGGCCCGGCCCCTGAGCGCCTCTTATTATTTTATTCTTATTTGTTGTTTTTCTCTTGTTTTGTGTAGGATTTCTCATTTGTCCATATTTTTGAATGCTCGTTTGTGCATCCGGGTGCTCAGTCGTGCATCATTGTCGAGTACAATTGCACCATTTTCGTGGGGCTTACTCAGTGATGATCCAGATGCCTTATTGCTGAGTATTTATTACTAATTTATAAAATTCTGTGGAGAATGATTCATGAAACTGAGCAATAAAAATGAGTAGTTGTTTTATTATCAATTCATAGGATCAGTCGTGGATTCGACCATGAATTCGGAATAATAAAGTTAAGTATTACCATTCCATGGGATTCTGGATTCGACCATAGAATCAGATTAATTAAATATTACCATTTCATGAGATCATCTGTGGATCCGATCATAAAATCGGAGTAATAAAATTATCTATTATCGTTTCATGAGATTAGCCGTGAATTCGATCATGAAATCGGAATAATGAGATGATACAATTATTTATTGCCATTCCATGGGATCAGTCCGTGGGTTCGACCATGGAATAGGAGCAATTGGTATTGCCATTCCATGGGATCAGGCCGTGGATTCGACCATGGAATAGGAGCAATTGTTATTTCCATTCCATGGGATCAGGCCGTGGATTCGACCATGGAATATGAGAAATTGTTATTGCCATTCCATGGGATCAGGCCGTGGATTCGACCATGGAATAGGAGCAATTGTTATTGCCATTCCATGGGATCAGGTCGTGGATTCGATCATAGAATATGAGCAATTATAGATCATTTTGGGAATCTAGTGGTAAATGTCACGAAAGAATTAATCTATTGCAGAAGAGATATTAGCCAGTTAAAGCGTCATACCCATTCCGAAGATGTATAGTTAGAAGACAACGAGTTGCCGAAGTCCTGGAGACATTGTTGCTCTCAATCTACGGAGAACCGCCTAGATCTATATACGGTCTCTCTACACAGTCAGGGAACAGTGAGTGTCACCAACGTCCTGAAGGCGTTGTTGCTCTCAATCTACGGAGAACCGCCCAATCGTTCTTCTATGTAGAGGCGGGTCTCTCTCATGTAGTCAGGGAACAGTGAGTGTCACCGACGTCCTGAAGGCGTTGTTGCTCTCAATCTTACGGAGAACCACCCAATTATGCTATTCTACATAGAGGACATGATGAAATGCGTGGAACTGAACGCTCAGCTAGTGGAGGCCTTTCAGGAAACATATTCATCATGGCTTCGTAAAATATGAACCGTTGCATGCCTGAAAGCCGTGTCAAAAACATGCCTCATGATTTTACGGTTTTACCCTTTGTTGAAAATCCACCATCAACAGGGGGTCTAACAACCACACCCAATATTTCGCTTAGCAATCTGTATGGACAAACTCCAATATACTTTTATGATAATCCACTAAACAGTTAGACTCAATCAATGAAAAGTATATCAAAGAGTTTATATCTCAATCTCTCGATTTGATCTTTACTCAAGCAAATAGAAATCTACGAGTCTTTATCAAAGAGAGATAACTTGGATGGTACCAAAGACCAATATCCAAGTGTCAATTAATCTAAATCAACAACCAAAAAGGTCGGATATTCTGATTGATTGACCAACGCACAACCTGTGATATTTCAATTATATAACAAAATATAATGCGGAAAAGAAATAACACAGACACCAGTACTTTGTTAACGAGGAAACCGCAAATGCAGAAAAACCCAGGGACCTAGTCCAGATTGAACATACACTGTATTAAGCCGCTACAGACACTAGCCTACTCCAAACTAACTTCGGTCTGGACTGTAGTTGAACCCCAATCAATATCACACTGATCCAAGGTACAATTATGCTCCTACGCCTCTGATCCCAGCAGGATACTGCGCACTTGATTCCCTTAGATGATCTCACCCACAACTAAGAGTTGCTACGACCCAAAGTCGAAGACTTTAATAAACAAAAAAAAATCTACGATAATAGATAAATCCGTCTCCCACGAATATACCTAGGAGTTTTGTTCCGTCTTTTGATAAATCAAGGTGAACAGGAACCAATCAATAATATCAGACTTATATTCCCGAGGAACAACTTAGTATTATTGATCACCTCACAATAATCTTAATCGGCGCAGCGAAAAAGATATTGTGGAATCACAAACGATAAGACGAAGTTTGTTTGTGATTACTTTTCTATCTTGCCTATCGGAGATATCAATCTCAAGCCAATTATTACAATTGTACTCCTACGATAGAAGAAGCAAGATCAAATCACACAACTACGATAAAAGTAGTATCGGTCTGGCTTCACAATCCCAATGAAGTCTTTAATTCGTTAACCTGGTTTAGAAGAAGAAACCAAAGGTTAAAGGAGAATCGACTCTAGCTTAACACAACTAGTGTCACACAGAATGCGTGGGGATTAAGTTTCCCAGTTGCTAGAGTTCTCCATTATATATACTTTCAAATTAGGGTTTGTAATCAATGTTAGCTTAGTAACAAAGCATTCAATATTCGCCGTCCGATGAAAACCTAATTAGATTCAAGTTAATATTTCTCAACCGTTAGATCGAAAACTTAGCTTGTCACACACAAATGAAATGTCCAATTTTGGGTTTATAAACCGTACCCAAACATTAAAATTTGTTGGTTCAACAAGTCAACCAAATGGTTAGCCATATGATTACTCTCATATCAACCTTATTCTTATTCACCATAACTAGTTCAAATGACTCAAATGAACTAGTTAGAGAGTTGTTCAATTGCAAGGAAATATTATGTAACTACACAAGACACAATTGAAGCAAAATCGGTTTGATTCACTCGAATCGGTTCATGAACTTTATAGCCACGGTTTGCAAAATCATTCCTTATTTTATTTAAACATTAGTTCAAGAACAACCGACTTTAGATATAACCTGCTCAAATTCGCGGACTGGGTTCGCGGACTTAAGCTCATGGAAGGAGTTCACAAACTCCAGCAGAAAATCTCGGGTCGAGAAGTTCCGCCAGTTTGCGAACTTAGTTCGCGGACTTGGCTCACGCCACTTCCATTTCTCTTGATCAACAAAGTTCGCAAACTTTGGTTCAAGGAATAGGACTTATGCATATATGTATTTCCACAACAATGCTTATATCCACCAATGGTTATGTAATCTAAACTCTCATTTCAATCATTGAAACATTCTCAGAGAACATTATATAGTCGTTATTCACAGACCATTTTTCGTCAGAGCAATTTTCAAAGTGATTGAAACATAACATGACTTTCGTCACTTGGTAAAGATGAATTCGGCTAAAGCGAAAGCTTACCAACACATATTTCTAGAAATAGATAGGCGATATAAACTCGGCTCGAAATAGCAAATGTGTATAATGAAAGTCTATATATCAAAACGACTTTTGTCTCAAGAGTAGGAGATAGAGTAAATAGACTTTTAAGTGACAGATAAGTTCAAGTGTCCACACACGTTTTAATTGATGAAGATCCACCAGTTCCTTGAGTAGTCCTTCGTCTTGTCTGATGATTTCCATGGAGTTCTTGATCTCAACTACATTTTCTATGCTAGTCCGAGACCTTTAGCAATGTAGGATAGAAATCAAGACTTATAGTTTTGATCACTAACATTGACAAACATGCTTGAGATAGCAACGCATGCGAGTTCGACCGAGCAATGCTCTAACAGTATGTATTTTGCTGGTACTTGTTATGGAGGTTATGTAAGTGCAACATGCATAATCAGGGAACTTTGCTTGTCGGACAGCATCGGAGTTGGTTGTTCAGGTGTAAGTCGAACTGGAATTGGTAGTGTGTCTAGTTTTTTTGCTTATGGGTTTGATTGTTGAAATGGTATTTCATTGTTTCTTTGGTGTTGTCCGTAAAAAAAATTTGTAAATGGAACTACTTAGTAATTAGCGGTCTGATTTGTAATGGTGATGGTGTTTGTAAATGTGGTTAATGAAATTGCAATTGTTTCTTTTTTCGGTTTCTCTTTGTGATTTCTAATGAAAGGAACAATGGTATGTTAAACTGTGGTATGTTGAAACAAAATAGGCATTATTCTCTATCCAGTCTAATTTACTTGATGGGGAGGCATATACACACCTAGTCTGAATCTACAATCTGGCGAAACATAGAGATGTTCATACTTCATAATAACCATAAGAAATTGTACCATTCAATAAATATACACAAGAGTGCTGATTTTATTTTTCTTATTGACCTTATTTGTTTGACCTATTATGTTTGACCATTTTTTGATTTTGATTGTTGGTCAGGGACTAGAGATATAGCATGATACATGAGCCAAACCATGTTGCAGTTCAAGATATGGCCATGTTAACTAATTAATCAATTATGTCAGGAATACAATTGTGTTCTGATTAATCAAATCAAGATATTGCAATACACCAACGTCACATAATGCCTGTCAACAGGTGCTGGCTCTTGCGGATCTGCAAACGCGTAAACCCTGGTAAACCGTGCATGATCAACAAGTGTTGGTGTATATGAATTTTGCCAAAAATAAATCATGATTGTAGTAATAATGTAGTAGGAAAAATTGCGTCTTAAATTCAATAAGGAAGGACTATTCTGTTAAATAAGGAAGGTAAAAATTTAATTTTAACAAGTGTATTATCTCATTGACATGAATGCTTAACGTGTCAGGATATTTAGAGATTTCTTTAGGGTTTCAGCAAGATTATAGAAGTCTAATTAGAACTAACAATCAGTAGTCTAATCCTACAATCCTAATACGATATTTTTCTACTGGGTCTCGCAAAATCCGCAAAATCGCACTTTTCATATATCACCTTGATTTTCGTTTGTTATATTCATGGTAAACATAACCCACCCACTATATTTAGATTTGCATACTAGATATGTATAGAAAAAAGAAAAAAAACACCATATTTATCTAGATTTGGATCCTAGAAATACGAAATTAGATACCTCGTTCATAAGTAAAAGAAAGAAGGAATTGAGAGGATGAGTTCTAATGAGAAATGTGTTGTTCCTTCCAATGGTCTTATTAATAATGATCCTCCTCCTCCGAAGGGATTTGCTTCATGGGATGACTTTGTTGAAAGCATTGGTGATATACTAGAAGAGTATGTCGATGAAGAATGGGAATTAGTTCATATTAAGAAAATGATCCATGTTGAGAATGATCCTCCTCCTAAGGGTTTTGCTTCTTGGGATGCATTTGAGAAAATCTATGGTGAACATTTGTATAATGATTATAATGAATAAGAACATGGGAAGCCACCAAGACAAGCAAATTTATGGCTGGGCAAGCATTGACTAAATTCAAGTTTTTTACGTTATTTTTAGTACGCTAATTTTATTAATGTGTAAGCAAAATTATGTAGCAGTCAAAGGCCTACTGTTCAATTGTGCTCTCAATTCTGATTTTTTTTTCTGGTTAAGTTTGTCAGATTTTTCATTGCAATTTATGAAAAAATTGGCTATATTTTTCAACTCTGATACAAGACTCAATATATAGTACCTATCGTATTCATGATAGGATCACTTTAAAAGCAAACCACAACAAAATCATGGTTAACCCTAACTCTTCAGATCCAAATCTCTAAACCAAGCTCCCTTAAACACATTACTCGTTCATTTTGTTTTGTCAAAAGATTGATACCCCAACAGATGAACAATGGACAGAAATTAAACAACATATGCACTTGGAATCTAAAGAAAATATTGGATCTGTAAATATTAAACATTCACAAAAGGTATACTTCCAAGCAGCTTTACAAACATACTAATTAAACATCAAAAAAGAAAAACATAAGATACACTAATAGCACAAAAAAAGACATATATACAAATATATATATATATATATATATAAACAAAAGATGATGGATCAAGATGTGATTGAATACCATTCTTGCATAGCAGAACCGTGAAAACAGAGGACTAGATCAGTTACAATCCCCTTCTTCTTCACTGTTGTTGTCGACAATCGTAACCACATCTTTGTATGGCCAATAATCATCATCATCATCAACATCATCGTCTTCATCTTCATCCTCAAGCGCTGGCCCAAACCAAAAGAAGTGTTCTGGATCATCTAAATCATCATCATCATCATCCTCAGAATCATACTCATCATCCTCTTCATCGTCCTCCTCTTCTTCATCATCAACAACATCATAATCATCATCCTCTTCATCTCCAAAACAAGGAACAACCTTGCAACTAAAATAACCAACAATCTCTTTGTCTTCATCAAGAAGAAGAAATCGGAAGGAAGTTACTACTAGAGCAGTCATTTTTTCTGGTTTGATACTACAACTATCAGTTTTTGGTATTGAAACCCTAGGTTCAGTTTAGAGAGAGGCTTGGAAAAGAAAAGGCCGAGTAGTACTTTCCTAGTCTCCCTTGCTCGTGTTTTATACAGTGACACACGTTTTCACTTTAATATTCAACCTCTAGCTTAGCCACGTAAAAGCATGATAACTTGGCTAGTAAACAAGTATAACTTTGGAAAATAAATAAATACAGTGTAATAATATAAAATAAAAAAATTGGGTGGAAAATTAACATCAAGGAATTTAACTTGGAAGAAATATAAATTGGTTTACAAGCTCGTCCAAGAGTGACATCGGTAAAAATGGAAAATTAGCATTAAGCAATTTGTCTCGGTGGAAATACTCCCCGAAAACATAGATTTGGACGAAAAATTCTTGCTAAGATTGTGACATCGAAATAAATAAAAATTGGTTTAGAAGCTCGTCCAAGAGTGACATCGGTAAAAATTGAAAATTACCATAGATCGTGACATCGAAATATAAATTGGTTTACAAGCTCGTCCATGAGTGACATCGGTAAAAATAGAAAATTAAATCAATTTATCTTGGTGAAAATACTCCCGGAAACTTAGATTTGGATGAAATTTACTTGCTAAGATATCGTGACATCGAAATAAAATCAGGGGTTTAGAAGCTCGTCCAAGAGTGACATCGGTAAAAATGGAAAATTACCATCAATCAATTTATCTTGGTGGAGATATTCCCCGTAAACTTAGATTTGGACGATAAATACTTGCTAAGATCGTGACATCAAAATATAAATTGGTTTATAAGCTCGTCCATGAGTGACATCGGTAAAAATAGAAAATTAAATCAATTTATCTCGGTGAAAATACTTCCCGGAAACTTAGATTTGGATGAAATATACTTGCTAAGATATCGTGACATCGAAATAAAAATCAGGTGTTTAGAAGCTCGTCCAAGATCAGTGACATCGGTAAAAATGGAAAATTACCATCAATCAACTTATCTTGGTGGAGATATTCCTCGTAAATTTATATTAATTTGGACGATAAATACTTGCTAAGATCGTGACATCAAATTAAAAATTGGTTTACAAGCTTGTTCAAGAGTGACATTGGAAAAAATGGAAAATTACCATCAATCAATTTATCTTGGTGGAAATACTCTCGAAAACTTAGATTTGGATGAACTATACTCTCTAAGATCATGACATCGAATAAAAATCAGGGGTTTAGAAGCTCGTCCAAGAGTGACATCGGTAAAAATGGAAAATTACCATCAATCAATTTATCTTAGTGGAGATATTCCCCGTAAACTTATATTAATTTGGACGATAAATACTTGCTAAGATCGTGACATAAGATTAAAAATTGGTTTACAAGCTTGTTCAAGAGTGACATCAGAAAAAATGGAAAATTACCATCAATCAATTTATCTTGGTGGAAATACTCTCGGAACCTTAGATTTGGATGAACTATACTCTCTAAGATCGTGACATCGAAATAAAAATCAGGGGTTTAGAAGCTCGTCCAAAAGCGACATCGGTAAAAATGGAAAATTACCATCAATCAATTTATCTTAGTGGAGATATTCCCCGTAAACTTAGATTAATTTAGACGATAAATACTTGCTAAGATCGTGATATCAAATTAAAAATTTTACAAGCTTGTTCAAGAGTGACATCGAAAAAAATAGAAAATTACCATCAATCAATTTATCTTGGTGGAAATACTCTCGGGAACTTAGATTTGGATGAACTATACTCTCTAAGATCGTGACATCGAAATAAAAATTGGTTTAGCTGAATAAGCCATGTCCAATAGTGACATTGGTAAAAATCTTGGATATCGAGTCTTGTCGATGAAGCCAATCATAGTCATTCGTGAATTCATAATGCCGACCCATCAAATAAACTAGTTACACCTGATAACCTAACATCCCCAAATATCCTTGCCAATATTTTCTGCTGATCGGTCTGATACGACCAATAATGCGATATTATCAGATATTCATATGTATGTATCACTGATATTTTATGTTTCGTCCGGATTAAAGGCACAGACATGATAAATCATATATTATCGGCCAGTATTTTAAAAAATAAATATTGATCAGTTCTTTTAATACAAATTTAATTGTAAGAGCTAGCTAGAATTGCTTCTAAGAATATGAACTGGGATTTTAATCAAAAAAATTGCACCAAAAAGCATTTATGATCTTCCAAAACACTAGCTAGTACTATATTAATAATTTATTATTTTGCTTCTAAAAATATGTGAATTGGGAGTATAATAGTGCAATGTAGTTGACTAAGTAGTAAAGAAAAGATACTACTATATACAGGGCACTAGTAACAAAGGAATTAGCTAGTACAATAATAAGTACTCCACTTTGCAGTGGTATTTTTTGATTTTTGATCATTTCTACTTTAACAATTTGCGTAGAATATTCTAGTGGGACCCTGTCCTAAATACCAGTTGTTAGAGCATAGCTCGGTCAACCTCGCATGCGTTGCTATCTCAAGCATGTTTGTCAATGTTAGTGATCAAAACTATAAGTCTTGATTTCTAGCCTACATAGCTAAGTCTCGGACTAGGATATAAAAGTGTAGTTGAGCTCAAGCACTTCATGGAGATTCATCATACAACGACGAAGATCTATACAAGGAACCGTGGAACTTCATCAACAAAAAGGTATGTGGAGACTTGAACTTATCTATCACTCAAAAGTCTATCTCTTCTATCTCCTACTTCTTATGAGACAAAAGTCGTATGCTATATAGACTAGATCATACAAATTTGATATTTCGAGCCGAGTATATCTTGCCTATCTATATCTCGAAATCATGTGTTGGTAAAGCGTTTCGCTTTGATCAAGTTTATCTTCACCTAGTGACGAAAGTCATGAAAAGTTTCAATCACTTTGATAATTGCTCTGAAGTGAATCGGTCCGTGAATAACGGCTATATAGCGTCCTCTGATAATGTCTCAATGATTGAAATTAGAGTTTATATTACATAACCATGTATTCCTTCAACCGAAGTTTTTGAACTTTGTTGATCAAGAGAAATCGGGAGGATTGTGGAATTGGCTTGCCAAGTCCGCGAACCCAGTCCGCAGACTCATTCTGAGAACTGACGGAAGTTCTCGACCGAGAATTTCTGCTGGATTTTCCAAAACTCGTTTGTGTGCTAAGTCCGCGAACTCAGTCCGCGAACCCAGTCTGCGAACTGGCGGAAGTTCTCTTTCCGAGAATTTCTGCTGAGTTTGGAAAACTCAACCGATTAACTTAAGTCCGCGAACTTGTTTGTGAACTTAAGAGGTTATGATCTAAAGATGTGCTCTGAACATGAAACTTAAATTACTAAGGAATGCTTTATGCAAACAGTGGCTATAAATTTCATGAGCCGATTCAATCGAATCGAATCATCTTTGTTTCAATTGTGTCTTGTGTAGTTACATAAGATCTCATAGCAATTGAACAACTCTTTAACTAGTTCATTTGAGTCAATTGAACTAGTTATGGTGGATAAGAACAAGGTTAATATGAAATGCTCATATGGTTGACCTTTTTGGGTTACTATGTTGGACCAACATACATGATTAAAAGATTTTTGGTGGTTGTAGTAATGATGATAAGGGGTATCGTTCAAACTCGGACTTGTGAAGGTAATGGATTTTTAGATTTATAAAACATTATATACACAAAAATATTAACAATGGTGCAAGAGGTACTGGGGTTTAGGATTCCACCGAATTCATTTCTTAAGGTTCAAATAATGATTCTTTTAACAATTATAGCTCAGTAAATATATAAAATATATTGACTCTTATATTTGCCAAGATAAATTCTCCAAATATTAGATGTAAATGTTATGCATGAGGCATCAAATCATCTAAGCTAAGCATGCCGCATCAAATCAAATGACAACTAATTTTTTCAAATCATAATTTCAATTAAAATTAGTGCAAAAGTCATGAGAAGAATTAAATATAATTACCCAAGTGTGAAATAAGGCTTCCTCCATCACCCCAGTGTTGGGGTTTAGCTCATCATGGTGTAATTCATCTCAAAAAATATTATTATTGCTCCAAAGTTGATTACAAATGAGTAAACAATGCAACAGAGAAATCGCAACAGCAGTTCCTGTTGCGAAGACGATGTTGGACTGATACAGAGAAACAAATGGTGACGGAAAATGAAGTTCTGTGGCTGAATATGCTGTTGCAAATCGGTTGAAGAAACTGTTGCGAAGATGAAGAAACTGTTGCGCATCGGATGAAGAAACCGTGGCCGATTCCTTGTTCTTCAGACAGCAGCAGCAGCAGTTTCTCTGTCAATTTTTCTCTCAATTCCTGTGGAGTCTACACTCCTCCTATAGACCCCAAACTCTCGACAGCCTCTCTAGTACTCCCAGGGAACATATTTATACACCTACATCTCGTTGAATCTCCCTCAATTACTCCATATAATCTTCATTACTCGGTGTTTAAAGAAAATATTTTCCGAATATTTTCTTCCCTGAAATGATTCTCCACGCGTAAACAGCCTCTTATACTCCCTTATTTAGCTTCTACACGGTCCAAAAGTGTGCTAGAGTCCTCCATGTATCATCATAACACGTCCGAATCCCTCAAAAAATCCTCTCAAACCCGTGACTGCCATGTTCTCTGATGATGACTTGTTTAGCCGATTCTAGCCAAATTCGATCGATTCTGACACACATACTGTATTCCTTAAGCTATATCACATCTTCCTACCAATTTTTAGCCATTGAATCGCAACACAACACCTTCATTTTGTTGATTGAAAATCTGCCAGAGAGAGAATATATTTTCCCGCCAAAAATGAAATTTGAATTATGAGAAGAAAAGTGTCCTCCCCCTAATCCTGTACGGGTGTCCCTTTAGCAATTGGGGTGGAAATAGTAATTTTGGGGTGGAAATAGTAATTTTTCTGGGTTCCTCCGGTACATTTCTGGGACGCTTCCGGTGCATTTCTGAGGTGCCTCCGGTACATTATCCTGGGGTGTAAAACACTACTTTTCGAGCTCATTTCACCGCAAAGGCTTATTTCTCTAAAAACATCTACAAAAACACAAAATAACACAATAAGTACTTAATCGAGTCTAACAATACAGAATATTGAGAACAAAATAGACACATAAATGCGTCTATCAAATACCCCCAAACTTATTATTTGCTAGTCCTCGAGCAAAAATAAAAAAATAAAACCGAGTTAATCTCGGGAGGGCTTACAAGAGATATACCCACAAAACCTTAATACTCCAGACCCTAGCTATCTACAACGAACCTTGGAAGGCACTAAAGAATCTCCTTGGTTGGCATACTTATTGACTACAAGAGGAAGTACCCTGATGCGAAATTCCAATTGATGTACACGAGTTTTCACTCAAGCATACTAAAATTCATATAAAGTGACAGAGCTCTACTCAGATAGTCGCACTATGGACATCAATATCCGGAGTCAAAACTAATCACATGGATAGATCAAGAAGATGGATATAGAAAAACATATATGGTTTTGATGTTTACTAAGTGAACGGCGTTTCCCATATCTGTCTGAAGGCCTCCGCCAAAATGAACCTATCCTAATGGATTGAGATACTAGTCTGACTAATATCAACACAACTGGCATATACAAGGGTACCAGTGGTCGATAACCTAACTCTAGGTCAACACAACTGGCATATACAAGGGTACCAGTGGTCGACTTTATTGAATTTATTCCTTTTGGTCAAATGGTCTGGTCTCAATTTTTTTTTCATGGTATCTCAATCACTCTAATTCACCCTAGCATTGGTAACAACTTGAATCGTGAGCCCCACCAAATCACTTAGAAACATATTTAAAAAGAAAACAACATCAAAAAAAAGAAGTGAAAAGGACTCAACGAGATATGGTGAAACTATCATGTTATTCCTAACAACTGAGCTCAGTGCTTTTATGAATAGACTCTTTAGATGTTGCCATCTAATCAGATTGGTTCCTCAACTCCTACAATCAAAATGCTTTCATCCACTTAGATTAGTTAGTGCAATCCTTAATAAGCATAAATTTCTAGTCTCTGGAGCTTATTTATTGCAACTAAGAACTTTCTCCCATACCCCCAAACTTAAATCTAACATTGTCCTCAATGTTCTACAGATGAAATTAAAATCATGAACAAGGAGAAACTGTTATCAATGAAGCAAAAGAGATAAGGAAACATATTCCCGTGTCGCATGAATATTGGGTTACCTCCCAAGAAGTACTAAGTTTAAAGTATTTAGCCAGACTAAGCAAGGATTAGTAACCACGTAGAATCATATAGTAGTAGCCGGAATAACTGTGGGTCATCTGGATCAAAAAGTGTTACCCACAAGAAGAGGAAACTGCAACATACCAAGAAGATACCGAACATACCCTTGATTAAGACAACTACATCTAGTTGTGGTTCAGGTTCAGGCTCTATAAAAGGGTCTAAATAAAAGGTTTTCATCGGTTGGATTTCCTCAAAGCTAAGATCCGGTTCAGGTATTAGAGTCTGGAAAAACTCAAGTAAGAACTTAGAAGCGCATAATAAAAGCCTGAATAACTGGGAAACCTCAAAGTCAATCAGATTTGACTCACACAACTGACCACAATGAAAGAGGTGGTTTTCCTTAAGAAAATGTGTTGACCCTAATATCCTAAAGTAATTAGGTTTAGTCTCAAAACTTAATAACCGACACATCTGAAAATCATATGTTCCCACAATTGGTTGAAAAGTTTTTGGTGGGAAAACAATGTCAATCTAGGTATCATAGCCTGGGTTAACCACATCAACCAGAGGATGGGTTTCTAACAACTGAGCTTCTCTATGGACATCATTAGGTTCGGGAAAATGTGTATGAAGATAATCTTGTAAGATGGTTGAGGCATAGATGTCAAGTCCTACAGGAGGGAACTTCCTAAGAGTTAAAGCACACGAAGAATGATAATCACCTCCAAACTTAAGAGTTTTCTGTGTCTCTAGAAAGACTAGTCACAACTTCCCTAATTTCTAGGTCATCAGATTCCTGGAAATGGTCAATTGATTCTTCTAAGTCAGGTTCATCCTCATCTCTACGAGTTCATCTTCTTCGTCTAAGACTATTGTTTCTAAATCGCTAGACTTTAAAACATTATTCTCAGAATAAACTCGTTCCTCTAAATCATTATCGGCTTTGTAAACAGGAAAAACTACATCGTCTAAAACGGTGGTATCCCTAATCAAATCCTCGTCCTTTTGAATAGGTGAATAATCATAAAAATTATTTGGATTTGAACTAGAAATAATATAATCATTATAAAGCTCAATTGGATTAATAGATTCCTGATTACTATGCCTACATATTTCAGATTCTTCATAACTACTATCCTCATCATCATAATAGTACAAAGATAATTGAACCTTATCCAAATAAGTAGTGTATTTTATTCTAGCCTCGTCCTCTAAATTAGGCAAATAATCACTATTGATATCAAGGGTAGAATTAGAAACCCTATTTTGGAAATTTAGATTATTTCGAGCAGCATTAGCCAACTGTTCATTTTCTGCCTCTAGACGTGCCTGAATTTCACTGAGCATAACACTCATACGTTTACCACTCTCGTTTATCATCTCAGAATATCGTGTACACTCTTCTTTTGAACTATTCATTGCAACTAAACATTTATACGTCCTTTCAATCCGTTGTTGGGTCTCTTCTAGAGATGGAATATGTTCAGAAATATCATAATCAGGACTAGTTTCAAAAAACGAGTAACCAGTACTACAGTGTTCATGATTTTCTTGCTCGTAAGACCAATTCGCGTGTGGATAGTAATTGGGATAACCATGGTATGAACCATAACCTTGAAAAGGTTGGCGTTCCCAACTACTATTCCCACCATGGTCATAAAAATGATGATGTCCATATTCAAATTCAGATCGATACTCATTGTATTGGCTTTTGTCATACCAGTTCGACATTCTTAATTGCAAGGGAATTCTACACAATCACAAACAAGGCTGACTCGACCAAATCAAACCTATAAAGTCTAGCAAACAACAAGCATGATGGCTCCACTTAGATTTTTTTCTAGACCAGCTTCTATTCCTTCGAAAGGGAATTCGTTACAATTTGAGCACACCCCTCTGGAATCAATCCGAGCTAATGTAAGTTGAATCGAGGCGAGGGAAGCTCAGTGGAGCTTTGATACCCAAAGCCTCACCGGTATTACAAGGAGGCGCAGTCACGCATTTAACTTACAGAAACCATCAAGAACTTTGAAGTGTGCTTAAGAAAGTAACCAATATCCTTCGAAATATTTTCCTAATAAGCGCGTTACCCTATCGGTCTCGTTCTAGTCAAGTTTTAAGCTTGGGTTCGCGTTAGGTTTCGTTTTCCTAAGGCGGGCAAGAAGGGAGCTGTGATGAAATCCGAACCCTTATCTTGTATTGGCCAGGCCTTTCCCTTTACTAGGAATTTAAAAACAGTCCAAATTCGTCCTCAATCAATGAATCACCTTAAGGAATACAGTAACTCGCTTACAGGAGATTCGCGAGTGTTTCGATGGACTTACCTCCCGTACCAGACGGGGGATGAACCGTTGTCGTCGACTCGGGCCACGACTCCTATGCCGTGTGCGAACCCGAGGGGCCGAGACGATATAGTAATCGTCGTCCTTCCCTGCACACAGTTTATATAATAATAATTTTTTTTTTTTTTAATAATACCCTTCCGTAGGGTTAAAAAAATAAAGTCCAATTTTTAAAGTCCAAAGTCCAAAATAAATAAAAAAAAATTACAGTTTTCCTCACACACTCTAAAAAAAATTAAAAATTAAAAATTAAATCCTAAAATTGTCCTTTTTTCTTCTCTTTTCGCTTTTCGCTTTAAGCTTTTTCCTCTCCAAGTCCTTAGTGCTCCACTTCGAACCTGTAAATCAAAGACAAAAAGACAAAGTAAAAAGGAACAAATAATAAAAAAAAATAAAATAAAAAAAATAAACCTAAAAAAAATAAATCAATCTATATACAAGTCCGCGTCGGCGGCGCCATTTTGATTAAAAGATTTTTCGTGGGTTGTAGTTGTAGTGATAAGGGGTATCGTTCAAACTCGGACTTGTGAAGGTAATGGATTTTTAGATTTATAAAAAATTATATACACAAAAATATTAACAATGGTGCAAGAGGTACTGGGGTTTAGGATTCCACCGAATTCATTTCTTAAGGTTCAAATAATGATTCTTTTAACAATTATAGCTCAGTAAATATATAAAATATATTGACTCTTATATTTGCCAAGATAAATTCTCCAAATATTAGATGTAAATGTTATGCATGAGGCATCAAATCATCTAAGCTAAGCATGCCGCATCAAATCAAATGACAACTAATTTTTTCAAATCATAATTTCAATTAAAATTAGTGCAAAAGTCATGAGAAGAATTAAATATAATTACCCAAGTGTGAAATAAGGCTTCCTCCATCACCCCAGTGTTGGGGTTTAGCTCATCATGGTGTAATTCATCTCAAAATATATTATTATTGCTCCAAAGTTGATTACAAATGAGTAAACAATGCAACAGAGAAATCGCAACAGCAGTTCCTGTTGCGAAGACGATGTTGGACTGATACAGAGAAACAAATGGTGACGGAAAATAAAGTTCTGTGGCTGAATAAGCTGTTGCAAATCGGTTGAAGAAACTGTTGCGAAGATGAAGAAACTGTTGCGCTTCGGATGAAGAAACCGTGGCCGATTCCTTGTTCTTCAGACAGCAGCAGCAGCAGTTTCTCTGTCAATTTTTCTCTCAATTCCTGTGGAGTCTACACTCCTCCTATAGACCCCAAACTCTCGACAGACTCTCTGTAGAACATTAGGAACATATTTATACGTAATTGAACCATTGAATCTCCTCCATTAATCCAAAAAATCTTCCCATTACTCGGTAGTGAATGAAAATATTCCCGATATTTTTTTCTTTAATTCTCTGATTTGTTACGGATTGTTCCATGTTTTATCTCTTCTCACGCGTCATCCTTGAGTTGTAGGAGAAGTTTCCAGCCAATAGAGTTAACCCATGCACGTCTCTTCCATCCACAAATTCTAAAAATAGGATATCTTCCTTATTTGAGAATATCTTCCCTGTTTTGATTCCCACCGATTATCTAACCAAATTGGACCGAATCCAACACCCATACCAGCTCTGTCTAGGCCCTAGGAACAAACCCATTTAATTTGGGCCATTGAATCTCACTGTAACACCTTCGAATCATCAACCCTAGTCACGGCAGTTCAAGACAATTTTTTCCCGCCAAAACTGTTCTTGATGTTTTCATCACCTGGTGATTATCCAGCCAAATCCGATCGAATTCGATGCCATAAATGTGTTTCTTAAGCTATATCACATCTTCCTACCAAGTTTCAGCCATTGAATCGCACCACAACACCTTCATTTTGTCGATTGAAAATCTGCCAGTTGATGAACCTATTTTTCCCGCCAAAAAAAATTAATTTGAATTTGAGAAGAAGGTGTTCTGGTGGTGCCCTTAGTAATTAGGTTGCCCCTTATCCAAAAGCGAGAGTCCAAATAACACTTGTCCTCCGGGTACCAAAATCAACTTTTCGAGCCAAATTTTCCAAAAATGTTTATTTCCTAAAAATACATAAAAACACAATATTAGTACAAAAATAGAGTTCCAACAATACTGACATTGAGGACAAATTGGACACAAAAATGTGTCTATCAATACACGTACACGTTTGGGCATGGTTTTCACGAACCCAGTAAATGTTTACCAAAATTGTGTGACAAGCTAGGATTTTCGATCTAACGGTTGAGAAATATTAGCTTGAATCTAAATCATGTTTTCATCTAACGGTGAATATGGATTGCTTTGTAACTAAGGCAAAAACCTGATTTGAAGGCTATATAAAGCAGACATCTAGCATTGTGCAAAACTAATCCCCACACGTCTGTGTGCTACTAGTGCGCCCGCTAGAGTCGATCTCCATTAACCTTTGATTTTCTTCTCTAAAATCAGGTTAACGACTTAAAGACTTCATTGGGATTGTGAATCCAGACCGATACTACTTCATCGTAGTTGTGTGATCTGATCTTGCATCTTCTATCGTACGAGTACAATCGATTGATTGACTTGAGATCATGAGAGTTCTCCGATAGGAAAGATAAAGAAGTAACAAACATCTTCGTCTCACTGTTTGTGATTCCTCGACAATCCACTTGTATAGTCAGGAAGGATTGTAGAGAGGTGATTGATTAATCTAGGCTGTTCTTCGGGAACATAAGACCGGATTATCAATTGGTTCCTGTTCACCTTGATTTATCAAAAGACGGAACAAAACTAGGGTTTTTTTGTGGGAGACAGATTTATCCTTTGATATACTTTTCTGTGTGAGACATATTTGTTTATTATCAAGTCTGCGATTTTGGGTTGCAGTAACTCTTGGTTGTGGGTGAGATCAGCTAAGGGAATCAAGTGCGCAGTATCCTGCTGGGATCAGAGGTGTAGGAGTGCAACTGTACCTTGAATCGGTGGGAGACTGATTGGGGTTCAACTATAGTCCAGTCCGAAGTTAGTTTGCAGTAGGCTAGTGTTTCTAGCGGCTTAATACAGTGTGTATTCAATCTGGACTAGGTCCCGGGGTTTTCTGCATTTGCGGTTTCCTCGTTAACAAAATTTCTGGTGTTTGTGTTATTTCTTTTCCGTATTATATTTTATATAATTGAAATAATACTGGTTGTGCGTTCGTGATCATCAATTGGAAATCCAAACTTTGGTTGTTGATTGATATTGATTGATCCTTGGACATTGGTCTTTGGTACCGTCCAAGTATTCCTTGTATTTGATAAAGACTCACTATTGTTTTTAGCTTGAGTAAATATCAAATCAAGAGAGAGATATTAACTCCTTGAGATACTTTTATCTAGATTGAGTCTGACTGTCTAGTTGATTATCTATCAAAGTATTTGGGAGTTAGTCCATACAGATTGCTAAGCGAAATATTGGGTGGTGTTGTTAGACCCCCGCTTTTCCAATTGGTATCATAGCATGCAAACACGTTTAAGACCTCATCAGTCTGTGTTTGTAGCGATCTGACTCTATGGACATAAGTGTTATCTCTGTTAACGTACCACCAGTCCTCGATGGCTCAAACTATCTATGGTGGAAAGTCGCTATGCATACATTTCTTCAGTCGCGTGACTTCCAATCATGGATATGTGTTGTCAATGGCTATGAGACTCCCGTTGTTATGTAAAGAGATGTTGTTGTACCAAAAGATTTATGTATGCACAATACTACCGAGTTAGTTGCTGCAAGGCAAAACTCCAAAGGGTTGAACTCCATCATGCATGCCATTAACCCAAACCTTAGACATCATGTGGCCTCATGCACTACGTCTAAAGAAGCTTGGGATACTTTAGAAAGCGTATTCAAAGGTAACCCCAGTGAAAAGGAAGCTAGGATTCAAAACCTTAATTCCGAATGGGAAGACCTTTCTATGGCAGAAGAAGATTCGTTCAACGATTTTTATAACAAACTGTCTGAAATTGTTAATGCATCATGTGCATTGGGTAGGATCATTCCTGAAAAGGAAATTGTGATAAAAATCCTTCGATCGCTGCCATCCAGATACGAATCGAAAAGACATTCCATCGTTGAAGGAAATAACCTTAATACTCTTTCACGAAACACACTGGTCGGAAAAATTAGAATTTTCGATCGCGAATATATGGCAAGAAACGATCATCATTTGCTTGGCAACCGTGTCACCTCTCCTGATCATAAATCTTGTCATCCAAAATTGACGAAAGAGAAAAGTGAAAATTTCTTTACTTCTACGTTTTCTTTGCTTATACAAAAACTTAAGAAGATCCTCAGACGTAGTAAAAGAAAGTCTCAAAAGGAAACTCCGTTAGTCAATATAAAGGATAAGAATACCAAGAAGAGCCGTACTAATGAAATTGGTCTTATGTGTGTTCAAGTCTCTTCGAAAAATCCTGAAACGGAGATAAGAGAGATAACTAAAGCATGGATGAATACTCTTGATTATGGTCCTGAGGAAATCTATGATTTCTCTCTCAGTCTTTTTGCTGAAAATCATTTTCATGATTCCTTCATGACATGTCCGTCTGTGTTGGATCAGCAAACCTCTCCTGATTTTGTGTTGAACTCCAGGAGTCTCTCGGAAAAGATTCTACCAAATCACTTCGTTCAGTTGAGTTCACCTCAGGATCATCTTAGCACGTCAAATCAGAAACAGTCCTTTCTGGCTAACCGTAGTATGCTGAAAACAAAAAGGAAGTCTACCTTTCATCAAAAGGTGTTTTCAAAAACGGTGCAGAATGTGCAAAGATCTGCAGTCAAGTTTTCTAAAACTCTGATCACAATGGATAGGAAAGTTCTTCATAACTCTCTTTTTCAAATGGATAAACAGAAATCTAGTGAAATGGATGGTTTCTCTCTTTGCAAAGATTATCCCAGTCCAACCTTGGATTGGAGGCCTTATGCTCAGTAATCTTGTTGAAAAATGATTCCTTTTTTTTCTTCCTCTTAAACAAGAATCATGATATACAAGGGGACTGTAATATAATCTTGTTATTTTCTGTTTGTGCTTTTACCAGGTCTTGTTCGTGAACGACTTCAGCTTTTTGGATAACCAACTTCTGTTAGGATTTGGTAAAAAGGGTGTTTCTGGGAATTCTACACCTGTATTTCTTTTAAAAGGCTCTACCTCTTCAGCACTCTCATTTCATCTTCTCTATCATGTACTCCTCTAGTCTTTCAAGTAAAGAAAGTGATGTATGGACAGTTCTATTTCCTTCAAAGAAGATTCGTTTCGATTCTTCTGACAATGAGATGTGCTATAACAAACATGTCTCTTCTTCTGGTGAGAACCCTTCTGTCTCTCAGTTTGATAAGCTCTCTTTAACCATGAATCTCGTTTTGGAACAAGTTTGTGCTCTGAAAAATGAACTTGAAGGTTCTTCCAATAGACTTGAGGAGAAATTGGATAGTCTTGAATCAAGGATTGACCTAATCGAAGATGAGCTTGAAGAATATAGGGAATACGAGAAGAATATTCAAGGTAAGTGAAATGATTGTTAAGAGGTATAGATGCCTAGTATGTCTTCTTTTCGGATTAGTTGGAAGAATAACTAGTGCTTTGAATAGCGATGATTGTGACTACACATAGCTTTTTTTGTTTTCATCTTCTTATGTTATTTTTTAGGTTTACTGGTTTTAAATTCTAAAAATATTTGGAGGATGATGTTTATTGCAGTATTTTAATGGTTTGTGATATTGCAATAGTTTTATGGGATATGTATTGTTTGCGTCCGTGAACTTGAAGGTCCCATATTGCGGTCAAAAGTAAAGTCTTTCATGAATCGGTATTCATATTGATGAAAGGACGAATGAACTTTTGACATATACAAAAGTTATGCCTATGCAGTCATGTATTTGATGGAAAATAGGATAAAATCTTTTGTTCGACAAGGATAAAGTCTATTATGTCGTTATGATGGAAAATAGAATAGATCCTTGTATGTTATCCACGGTATTGATCTTCATTAATCCAATTTATTATGTTTTACCGTGAAGGCTCCATTGTGTGTCTTATGTTGAGCACCTTACAACTAAGTCAATTTACCTTGGCTTTGTTGGTTGTTCCATGAGATGTTATATGTCGAGCATTAGGAACTAAATTAATCAACTAGTTTGGTTATTTAGTTAGTACTCCATAAGTTTTCTTTCTTATGTTGAGTACATGTACGGTTAAGGTTGTCATATTCTATGATGAACTTAGTCAGGGTTCCATAAATTCTTTTATGTTGAGCCCAAAATAATTAAATTGATTACTTCGGTGATTAGTATGGTTATTTGTATTCCAACTAGATTAATTATAGGTTCTCTTGTAATTAATCTAGTTGAGTTTTCATATATTCCACAAGTTCATGTGTTGAGTATATGAAAGGCTACACTATCATGTTCTTTGGTTAACGTAGTCGTATATTCCGTAAGGTTTTCCTTATATTGAGTATTTGAACGGTTAAGTTAGTCACCTCCGTGTGATTGACTTAGTCGTAGCTCCGTGAGTTTACTTATGTTGAGCACTTTCAATTAAATTGATCACTTTTGTGGTTTGATTTTAGTTGCGTATTCCAATTGAATTAATCATGGGTTTACTTGTGGTTAATTTGGTTGTGTTTTGGATATAGAAAATCATTCTCATGGTTTTTGGTGTCCAATAAATAAATCCTTCTTTTCTTTTGAAAGTAAGGTCGCTCTTCTTATTCTCTCGGGAATGACATCGAATGGGGGAGAGTTCTTTTGAACTTGTGCTTAATGGTAATATCTTGTGGGGAGTGTGGCTGTGGAATTTTATAGGGGTTATCTTGTATCTTAAAACTCCTTGATGAATGTTGTTAGCTTCGGCTATTAGATTGCATCTAAATTAAGTTGGTATGCATTTTTCTTTTGGTCATGAAATGTCTCTTGTGGAAATTTTATTATGATCCCATTCTTGTACCTTTGCCAATTTTATTGACAAAAAGGGGGAGAAATATTGTAGTTCACGCTACAAATACATATGGTTTTCGGATCATTGTGTAAGGGGGAGTGGTTTCCATGATCGAGATGGAGTATTGACTAAGGGGGAGTGATACATATCACCATAGTATTATTGTTAAAGTCGTGATACAATTGGACTTTGATGTTACATAATATTACTATGACACTGTATAATAATGATCAAGAATCTCGATTTCTCTCATTATTATAGCTACGGATCTTCAACAACGATGGTGTTAAACTTACAACATTTGGTATCATTGGAGTACTTGGAAGGACGAAGATTTCAAGGAACGTTGAAGATTAGACTATGGAGTAGGAGCCACTAAAGTTTATCTTTTTTGTATTCCATATGTATTAATAATTTTGTCTCTAAAATTGACAAAGGGGGAGATTGTTAGAGCATAGCTCGATCAACCTCGCATGCGTTGCTATTTCAAGCATGTTTGTCAATGTTAGTGATCAAAACTATAAGTCTTGATTTCTATCCTACATAGCTAAGTATCGGACTAGGATAGAAAAGTGTAGTTGAACTCAAGGACTTCATGGCGATTCATCATACAACGATGAAGATCTATACAAGGAACTGTGGAACTTCATCAACAAAAAGGTATGTGGAGACTTGAACTCCTCTATCACTCAAAATTCCATCTATTATATCTCCTACTTCTTATGAGACAAAAGTCGTATGCTATATAAACTAGATCATACACATTTGATATTTCGAGCCGAGTATATCTCGCCTATCTATATCTCGAAATCATGTGTTGGTAAAGTGTTTCGCTTTGATCAAGTTTATCTTCACCTAGTGACGAAAGTCATGAAAAGTTTCAATCACTTTGAGAATTGATCTGACGTGAATCGGTCTGTGAATAACGGCTACATAACGTCCTCTGAGAATGTATCAATGATTGAAATTAGAGTTTAGATTACATTACCATGTATTCCTTGAACCAAAGTTTTCGAAACTTTGTTGATCAAGAGAAATCGGGAGGATTGTGGAATTGGCTTGCCAAGTCCGCGAACCCAGTCCGCAGACTCAGTCCGCGAATCATCTTTGTTTCAATTGTGTCTTGTGTAGTTACATAAGATCTCATAGCAATTGAACAACTCTTTTAACTAGTTCATTTGGGTCAATTGAACTAGTTATGGTGGAGAAGAACAAGGTTAATATGAAATGCTCATATGGTTGACCTTTTTGGGTTACTATGCGAATTGGATAATAAGTACTGACCCTCTTAGCATTCGTTTGTGTGCTAAGTCCGCGAACTGGCGGAAGTTCTCTTTCCGAGAATTTCTGCTGAGTTTGGAAAACTCAACCGATTAACTTAAGTCCGCGAACTTGTTTGTGAACTTAAAAGGTTAAGATCTAAATATGTGCTCTGAACATGATACTTAAATTACTAAGGAATGCTTTATGAAAAACGTGGCTATAAAGTTCATGAGCCGATTCAATCGAATCGAATCATCTTTGTTTCAATTGTGTCTTGTGTAGTTACATAAGATCTCATAGCAATTGAACAACTCTTTTAACTAGTTCATTTGGGTAAATTGAACTAGTTATGGTGGAGAAGAACTAGGTTAATATGAAATGCTCATATGGTTGACCTTTTTGGGTTACTATGTTGAACCAACATACACGTACACATTTGGGCATGGTTTTCACGAACCCAGTAATCGTTTACCAAAATGTGTGTGACAAGCTAGGTTTTTCGATCTAACGGTTGAGAAATATTATCTTGAATCTAAATCAGGTTTTCATCTAACGGTGAATATGGATTGCTTTGTAACTAAGGCAAAACCCTGATTTGAAGGCTATATAAAGGAGACATCTAGCATTGTGCAAAACTAATTCCCACACGTCTGTGTGCTACTAGTGCGCCCGCTAGAGTCGATCTCCATTAACCTTTGATTTTCTTCTCTAAAATCATGCTAACGACTTAAAGACTTCATTGGGATTGTGAAGCCAGACCGATACTACTTTATCGTAGTTGTGTGATCTGATCTTGCATATTCTATCATACGAGTACAATCGATTGATTGACATGAGATCGTGAGAGTTCTCCGATAGGCAAGATAAAGAAGTCACAAACATATTCGTCTCACTGTTTGTGATTCCTCGACAATCCACTTGTGTAGTCAGGAAGGATTGTAGAGAGGTGATTGATTAATCTAGGCTGTTCTTCGGGAATATAAGACCGGATTATCAATTGGTTCCTGTTCACCTTGATTTATCAAAAGACGGAACAAAACTAGGATTTTTCTGTGGGAGACAGATTTATCCTTTGATAGACTTTTGTGTGTGAGACAGATTTGTTTATTATCAAGTCTGTGATTTTGGGTTGCAGCATCTCTTGGTTGTGGGTGAGATCAGCTAAGGGAATCAAGTGCGCAGTATCCTGCTGGGATCAGAGGTGTAGGAGTGCAACTGTACCTTGAATCGGTGGGAGACTGATTGGGGTTCAACTATAGTCCAGTCTGAAGTTAGTTTGCAGTAGGCTAGTGTCTGTAGCGGCTTAATACAGTGTGTATTCAATCTGGACTAGGTCCCGGGGTTTTTCTGCATTTGTGGTTTCCTCGTTAACAAAATTTCCGGTGTTTGTGTTATTTCTTTTCCGCATTATATTTTATATAACTGAAATAATACAGGTTGTGCGTTCGTGATCATCAATTGGAAATTCAACCTTTGGTTGTTGATTGATATTGATTGATCCTTGGACATTGGTCTTTGGTACCGTCCAAGTATTCCTTGTATTTGATAAAGACTCGCTTTTGTTTTTTGCTTGAGTAAAATCAAATCATGAGAGATATATTAACTCCTTGAGATACTTTTATCTATATTGAGTCTGACTTTCTAGTTGATTCTCTAGCAAAGTATTTCGAAGTTAGTCCATACAGATTGCTAAGCGAAATATTGGGTGGTGTTATTACACCCCCGCTTTTTCACCAGCCCCATCACTAAATACTAGGAGTATATATATGGAACATTCCTATGATTGATTTTTGGATTTTAGGGGTACATTCTTATGGTAGTTGTACTTTGGGACTTCTTATTATTTGTGACTGAAAGAGAAGTATTGTAACAAGAGCCTGTATTTTATAGCCCACAAGATCTGATAACTTTTGGTCTTATCAAAAACAATAAAAAGTTGGTACAGCCTTCTCACACTTAAGTTTTAATTTACTTTTTTTGGTAACAAGATATAAAGCAAAGAAAGAAAACAACCTAACTATATGCTTCTCACACTTTTGACTCCCTAAACAAGTATTATTCTTAAATGTAGCAGTATCTTTGATCGGAGCAATAGAGCCTTTTTTTTTTGAATTTATTAACATTTTATTTTTGGTAAAATTTGGGACCATATTATTTGGAAATATATATATTACCTTAGATAAACGTGTTTGATTGTATGGAATAATTTGCTCTTAACAGGGTTATGATAGGGTTATGTGTGTTACCAGACCTTGTGTAGTACTGTATATTCTTTCCTTCAAAAGAAGTATTTTGTCAATCACCACGCTACTTCTTTTGTCAATCATCATTACGCTTCAGTTTCTCATATTTCACTTCCACTGATCTACGCAATCACAATGAGTATCTTATTTTTCGTGCGCATGCAAAAGAAGAAGATCTAGGTAGCCATAATGAGTTTCTTGTTTCTTTTTTGGGTACATGCAAAAGAAAAGATAGATCTTTTAAGTACTCCTCTCCTTCTGTTTTTCCAAATACCAATATAGAGAAGATTATTTTTGGTTTCTAAAATGTCTGTCACATTGGGTTGGCTTGACCCAAATTTGGCATTGGTGCCAAGATCCCTTGTGGTCTAGTCTTTCCATAAATTATTGCTATATTTCTTCCATTTTGGTTGTGTCTAAATTAAAATTAAAATTTGAAAACTTTCATAAGGGCTTATGTTATGTTATATAAGGTATATTACGGAAAACTGAATTGTGTTGACTGGATGAGTAAACTAAAATTGATTGATTAACAAACAAATACCAACCAAAGAATTTGAACACAATAAGCATATATTAAAGAACCAATATTTCTATATTATTCATTCTAAAACTAAACGAAGCAAAAATAATACCAACATCCTAAATAATTTTTCTTAAAAAATTAATCAAAATAAATAATTTCTAAAAACAAAAACCACGTTATTCAAAAGTTTCTTTGATAATCTTCTCAACTAAAAATATCACATCTGGATCTGGTACTCGTGTTGCAGTGTTAACAGGTTGTGCTGGAACTTCAAGTACCTTTTCTTCTAGAGGTGTCTCCCTGGGTATTTCTGGTGTGCCAGACACAGTTTCACCAACAGGCTCATTCGAAGGAATGGAAGCATGGACACCATCCATTTCAACAGAAGCAACAGGAAGAGTAAGATTGTCAACATGAGCTTGAACTTCAGCTAACAAGGGCATGCCAGGAACCTTACACACGCCATCAATAGTTATGGTGATCCTTAGCTTTCTTGGTACAACCATAACTATCTTTGGAATTGTTCTAATCCTCTCGGTATTGTTCTTATTGGAACTCATTTTTTTATCTTTTATGTTGATGTGGTTTGTACGACCTCTTTAATAATATATATATATATATATATATATATATATATATATATATATATATTAGAAAAACCCTTATTTATTTTTTTAGGTTAGGAGCATTATCTCCAATTACCTAATTTAGTTGTATTCCGCATATCACTCTCAAGTAAACAAAATATAACAGTTTCCATATTGATAAATATATGCTCATATACGCGTACAACACCACATTGATTTTAGTATATATATGATTTATCTAAATACGGAAAAATCCATATCGATAAATATATGCTCATATACGCGTACAACACCATATTGATTTTAGTATATATATATGATTTATCTAAAAACGGAAAAATAACACGAAAAAATTGCGTAAACACAAAGCCATGAGCAACGATTCCCTCCAGCCAAGCGCTATAACGATGCCCAAATTCTCTTATAGCTTTCGTATATTGGTCAACACCATAAATTACAACCATGATTGGCAATACCAATATATATTGGGTTCATTTTTTTTCTTCAAAAGATTAATATATTATGATCATAACCCTAATTTCTTGTCTTCAAAAGATTAATATATATACTATCCTAATTTTTAAATTTGCAATGACACATAAATAGAATGTTGATAAACTGGAATAAATCTCACACAAACACGTGAAAATATCTGTTTCTTGATTGGATCATGAATTTTTAAAGAAAGCATGCTGATTAAGGATGCGACCATTGGCCAAACGGTGTAGTGGTTCGCACCCCTTCGTATTACGGGGTACATTAACCGAATAGATTTTGAAACATCAAAAGACGTGAAAATTCCAACAGGTGTGTTGTATGGGGGACACATATTGCATCCATTGCATGTCTATATAAGCTTTACTCGTATCTGCTAATAGCATTCAACAAAAACGAAATCCTAAATGCTTCTGCATTTAAAAAAAAATATTTCACCAGTAATAGTAATGAAAATGTTGCCGGATTTAACTCCCGAGATACTACACCTCCTCCCAAGTACAGAAAGTATTTTGGCAAGAAAATGTGTATGCAAAGAGTGGAATTCTGTCCTTACAGACAAAAGAATTGGACTCCTTTTCGGTTTCACTCGAAAAGTGAGAGAAGAAAAAGTTACGAAACTCTTCTACAGAGAACAAATTGAGGAGGAAGATTACTACGCGATGATGGAAGATTTCTATCCGATGTTATTTGGAAACAATGGTACCTGGAATGTTATCCAATCCTATGATGAAAACATGTTACACTCAATCGTTGGATCTTGTAATGGTCTGGTAAGTTTTTATGTTTCACACCACGGCATACAAGATCCTATTTATATTATGAATCCAACAACGGGTGAGCACCTCCATCTTCCACAAATATGCAAACCAACACCAACGCCACAAATTAGTTGGGATCGACGATACGTCGTAGGGGGTTTCGGCCATTGTGAACATACCGGTGAATACAAAGTAGTTCGAATTCAAGTGGACGGTAAAGTGGACGTACACTCTAGGCGACAACAGGGGATGGGGGAACATCGAAGATTTTTATTTTACTTTTTGGGATTCAGGTGTGTACGCACATGGTTGTATTTTTTGGATAAATCATTATTTTTATAACAATATTTAGATAGTATCTTTCAATTTGGACAATGAGACATTCCAGTCACATTCGCCTCCCACGCATCATATTTATGAGAATGGTGGTTTCAGTAGTCCAAGACTTAGAATGGTCTTGTCTGGAGATCTCCTTTTATTTTACAACATTCACGATATTTATGATCTCCGGATTGATTTTTGGGTACCCACTTCCGATAATGCTATTCACGCATGGGCACCCGGTGTAGAATGGAATTGTGAACTTAAGAGGAGCATTGTCGTGGAAGAGCCTTCGAATCTATGGTGGCCGCCTTATAAGCTGGTAGACTTGGGAAAGAACAACGACATCCTATTGAAAAACAACCGCTGTTTAGCACGTTATAATGAACTCACCAGAACTGTAGTTGCAGGAAATCCTACACTACACCCCTCATATGATTTCATTATTAATCAACTCATTTTTAGGTTTACACTCTTAATTTTATTGATCAATCTTTGAATGTTCTTACAAGAAAAGATAAAGAAATCAAGAATGACCTCTGCTGTAGACTTTCTCTCTCCTATTTACTTGTTTCTTACTCAAAATAGATCTCTCTCTTTTTTTTACAACTTGAACGACTATTTATAGGGAAATACATAGTGGATGACAGCTAATCTGTCCTTTATTTTCGGGTATGATCTGCGACATTCTCGCAACCTTACAAATATTAATTTCGCAAGCTCTCTAATTTTTGCAGGACTATCACATCTTTCTTGTGATCGTAGCTGACGTCATTTATTATATTCTTTCTGAAATTGTTCTGCGACGCTGTTGTATTGTGTTGTTGATAATTTCGCTGAAATATTGTCGTTGAGAGATTCTGATCCTACATCTTGCCTCTTCTCATATCTTTTCTGCGAAGTAGAGAATGATGTGAGAAATGCCGCAGCTGGTCTCCTCTTCATATTCTGCATTTATCACACGTATTCTTTCTTCCATCTATTTCTCGACACGTCTTTTGTAACCGTTGTTTTTTAATCGCTTATATCTTTCCGTATTAATCGTGTTTATTTTCTCGAGGAGAAATTCCCTCTCTATATATATTCCTTCTCACTCTCTTTTTCTTTCTTTTTATTTTCTCTGCAACTTCATCGTTCTTCTGCAAATTCCATTATTGCAACTTTTCTTCTTTCTTCTTCAATATTTTTAAGTTCTTATTCATCTTCATACTATTTCTTCTGCAGATCTTCATAGTTCGTAATTTTCTTCGAAACAATCTCCCTGCTATTGTTTTCCATGGATTCATCAAGGTTAGTTTTCTTTTTTCTTCTTTATGAGTTTTGCTGAAATTGATCTTGTTTATTGACTTATTTGATGTTGTTTATGTGATTCCCATACTCTTGTTATTTCAGCAAAAGCGCCTCCAACACTAGATTTACAGTTCAGAACCCTAACATTCCCAAATCGCAGCATAAGTTTGTTGCGCATAAAAGAAAGTCTGCGAATGAGAAGGTAGTAAGAAACACTATCCTTTTCTAATAACAATATTGTTGCCTCTGTTTCTTATCTGGATTGTAATTCGCAGGGTGATAAAGATGTTAATAAACCTCTCAAGAAATCTTGCCACCTTAAAATTGTTCCAACTTATGTTCCCTTCCACTTACTCATCTCTTCTAAATCTCATGCGACATCTTCGCAAGATAAACCTTTATCTCCAATTCGCGAAAAAGCTGCCTCAGACTTCATTTCTTCAGCTGACCTTTCAATGATTGAAACCCCCTTGTTGATCCTTCTGTGAATGAAACCTCTTCTCTTCCCATTGAGAATGTTTCTCAACCTTCTATCTGTACCAGTTCTCTACCTAAGTCTCTTCCTCTTTTGAAAGAAACCGTGGAAGGGATAAATATTGCCTTCAAAGTTTTATCTGAAGTTCTGGATGATGTCAAGAAGTCTTCTACTGATCCTATCAAGTCTAATGTTTGCGAAATTCTGAGCAAGCATTTGGGTTCTGACAGAGCTGCTTCGCAGACAGCTTTTGAAAAAGAATGTAATGCTCTTCGTCTCGAAAATCAAAAGCTTCAGAATGTTTTGCTGGATCGTGACAATCTTCGCAATAAGAATGATGAATTGAGAGGTATGATTTTCTTATCTGTGTCTGTAATTTGCCTTTTTAATGGTTTTATCCTTCCCATATTTAATTATCCTTGAAATCCCTCTTTCGCATGTTAAGCTTTAAACCAGAAACGTATAATGGAGAGATATCAATTTGAATCTGCTGTTGAAGAAGCCCGTGTTGATAAAGATATCTTGATGGATCAATATAACCAATTAGATAACCTTTATTCATATTCTCTTGATCATATAAATAATCTTACCAATGAAAATACCCAATTAGTTCAAAGACAAGATTTATTAAGTAATGAAGTATCTCGTCTTTCTTATTCTTTAACTAAAGCTAATTTAGGGATGGAAACTTTATCAGATGAGAATAAAACCTTATCTCAAGAGAAGCGAACTTATTTAAACAAGATGGCGATATCTTCGCAACAACTTAGTATTCTTCAAAAAGTATGTGATGACCAAGAGAAATCTCTTCGCTCTTGAGAAGTGAACTTAAAGAAGTAACAGAGTCATCTATCGCTGAAAGAGATACACTCATTCAAGGTAGAATAGCTTTAAGTGTAAAGGCGAATCAGCTTAAAGAACAATATTCCAAATTAGAAGAATCTTATTCTTCTCTTGTGAAGAAAAATGCCTTTCTTATTTCTAAAGAGAAAAATCTTCAGTCTCGACTTAAAGGTTTAGTTGGAGGTAAATTTGATGACGCAATGGACCGTTGGGAGAATAGTTGTTTGTCCTTGATTCAACACCTTATTTCGTAAAAGGAAGGTAGTCATAATAGTTTGACTGCCTTAATTATCTTTTCTTTGTCATATCTTTCTGAATTCTTCTTCTTAATGAAATTTTGTATTCTATCTTTCGCAGAGTCTGAGAAGAATCTTCATTCTTCCATTTCTGTTTTGGAGGCTAAATATGCCAAAATTCGCAAAGAAAATGCATTGCTCGTCTCTGCCCTTATTGGTTCTCGCGACCGAGCAGAAAGAAGACTTGATTATCTTGCTTATTTTAAGGATATTCAATATAGGAATCATCAGAGAGCACTTTTTTGTCAAGTTCATCTCCGGGCTGAAGTCCTTGTAAATGACATTTTATTGTCCAAATCTCTTCCTCCTACATCAATTGATCCTTTAGAAGTAGATGATGATGAAGTTTCTCGTCCTGCTGATAGTGATTATGATTACGAAAGCGGTGCAGAGGATAATTTCTTGGAAGATGAAGAAGTGATTCCTTCTAAAGAAGCATCTGCTGGTGTTAATCATAATGAGAAAGAAATTTCTCCTGAAGAAGTAATTGCTGGCGATAATCAAGATGCTAGTCAAGGCGAAGATCAAAACCGAAATGAAGGAGAGTCTTGCGAGAATATTGGCGAAGAATTTATGTTATCTCCTGCTACTGAAATTAATATTGAAGCTTGAGCTTCTTATCTAGCTTTGTCTTCTTGAACTGTCTTATTTTTATCACTTTTGCGAGTTACATTTTTCAACCAACTTTGGAATCAACTTTTCCTTTTAATATTTTGTTGATGAGAAAGATAATGCTTCTTGTGTATTGATTCCCATACTTGCCTCTCATTATCTTTCTTGCAAAAAATAATCTGTTACGAATACTTATAAATATTTTGTTTTATCATGTGGTCTTATTTTTCCTTCCTAATTAAAGGTCTTATTATGCCACCTCTTGTCATTGCGACAAAATCGCAGGACGTCCTTGCACTTTCATGCAAAAACCCATTGATCTTTCCTTAACTTTTTCTTTTGTATTATGGCCTCTTCAGGAATGTTGCGACAATATGACAGGCCTAAATATTCTTGCGAAAATAAATCCCCATGACATTGCCGTCTTGCGAAGAAATCGCAGGACGTCTTCGCACTTTCATGCGAAAACCCATTGATCTCGTCTTATCCTTTTCTTTTGTATTATTGCCTCTTCAGGATTGTTGCCCAAATATGACAAGCCTTAATATCCTTGCGAATGAAAAGCCTCATGACATTTGCGTCTTAAGACACTTATCATCTCTCTAATGGAGGGTGCCGCCCTTATCTCCCCCTAGTTGCCCCTTCAAGGAGGCGTACTTCTACCATACAAGGTTAGCTCCTCCCATCCAGTCTTAACAACAACCAGTTGTTTTTGCAGCCTCTTATCCCTTTTACCTATAGGGCTTATGGTTACGAGACTGCACCCTAAGTGGGGTTTTTTTCAGGCCGAGTGCAGTATAAGCCAAGACTTGTCTAGAATGGTAAGGTACGCTTCAAACGTCTCTGGCACTCTTGACTCAACCGTGTACCTCGGCGCCTTGATCAGATCTGCACTCCTTGGGAGAGTCCTTATTACCTTAGTCTCCCAACCCAAGTTATATGCTTAAGCTGAGAATCCAAGGTGCCTCTCCCGGATGGGCTTTATTGACCCCAAATCTCCATGACTCAGGTTCTGGTGGCGGTGTATCCTTTCCCTGAGCCATGCAACAGGTACCCCCTAATATGACGTACTTTAGGTCTTACATTTGCCTCTTGCGAAATTTTATTCGCGAACTAGGGTGTACGCCATAAAGGTTCGCCCCTTTCTTTTATGTCATTGTTCTGTGATTATCTCTGCGAAAATTTCGCACATCATGATCTTGTTTTGATATGAGTAATCTTGCAATTATTCTTTCAGAATCCATAACTTCTCAAAGCTTCTTGCGGATAATATGTTTTTAAGTACAACCTGTTCCATGGTCTGTCTAATCTATGACCAACATCTCTTCCTTCTGGATCCATTAATCTATAAGCTCATGTTCCAACTATCTCCTTAATGATGTAAGGTCCATCCCATTTTTTCGCTAATTTTCCACCATTTTCTCACTGATATATTGGTGTTTCTCGCAGAACTAAATCTCCTGGTTGAAATTCGCATATTTTGACACGTTTATTATATTCTCGGGCAAATCTTCGCTGATAATTCTCCATATGTTGTAAAGCTTTTTCTCTTCTTTCTTCTAATTCATCAAGTTTATTTAAAATCAAGCCCTCACTAAGATTTTTCTCCCAAGATTCTCTTTTTGTTGTTGGAATAACAACTTTTGTTGGTAACACCGCTTCAACTCCGTATGTTAAACAAAAAGGTGACATTCCAGTAGCTTCTCTTCTAGTTGTATTATAAGCCCATACCGCATTATGTACTTGTTCGCACCATGCTCTGTGATGTCCTTCAAATTTCTTCTTTAATATATCTGCAATTGTTTTGTTTGTTGCTTCTACTTGCCCATTAGCTTGTGGATACAAAGGAGTAGACTTTCCACATTTTATCTTGAATGCATTAAGTAGCATTTCTATATTCTGTCCTTCAAATTGTTTCCCATTATCAGATACCAACTGTGCAGGAATTCCGAATCTGCAAATGATATTTTCGAATATGAATGTAAAGATATCTTTGTCGCGAATATGTTGTACTGCCTTCACTTCTGTCCATTTTGTGAAATAATCTGTTGCGACTATTAAGTATCTTCTTTGTCCAGATCCTGTCAAAATGGACCCACAATATCTAAGCACCACTTTCCAAAAGGCCACACACTGGTTGAAGATGACAATGGTTCTCCAGGTGCATGTATTTTCTTTCCATGCCGCTGACAATCTTCGCAACGTCTTGATATTTGTTTTGCAACTTCATGCATGTATGGACAGTAATAACCTTGCATTTTTGCTCTATGTTCCAAAGATCTTCCTCCACTATGATTGCCAGCATCCCCACTATGTAACATTTTTAGCACCTTTTCTCCTTCCTCTCGTGTCAAACATCTGAGTGATGGTCCATTAAAGGATTTTAGGTATAGCAACCCATCTCTTAATTCATAATTCGTTGCACGGCTTTTTAATTTGTGTGTTTCCAATCTATTTCTTGGTGTTTCTCCTTTCGCCAAATATGCATGAAGTTCCATTCTCCAGTCTGCGATATTGTTCATTTGTTATTCTTCTTCATTGTCTATTATCATCACATCCACGTCTTCTTCTTCTTTATTGATTGATGGTGACAGAAGTGTTTGTATTTTTATGCATCTCGCAGTTGGATCTGTCATCATGCTTGAGATGAAAGCAAAAGCGTCTGCGAGTCTGTTATCCTTTCTTGAAATGTGCCTCCATTTTATTTTTGGGATTTTCAATGACAATTCTTCAACCAACTTCTTGTATTTCTTCAAGGATGGTTCATTTGTAGTATACTCTCCCTTTATTTGGCAAATAACTAGCTGCGAATAACTAGTGATCCTGGCATTTTCTAGTTTCATTTCTATTGCGAATTTTAAGGCATGTATCACAGCTTCATATTCTGTTTCATTATTAGTGGATGCAAATTCCAATCTGAATGAAAAAGCCATCTTTATTCCTTCTGGCGAAATTAAAACAATTCCAACTCCATTTCCTTCTCCATTTGATGATCCATCTACCAATATCTCCCATCTATTTGGTTCTGTTAATAAATCTTTTGGATCTCCGTGTTCTTCTTCTACATCCATCATTTCTTCTACTGCTTCATCTTCTTCTAAAGGAAATTCTGCCAAGAAATCTGCAACAACTTGTGATTTTGGTGAAGACAAAATTTCATATTTAATATCAAAGTGGCCTACTTGTGCATTCCATCTATCCACTCTTCCTGATCTTTTAGAATTCTTCATCACTGATTCAATTGATACTTTTGTTAATACCTTTATCTTGTGCGCTTGAAAGTATATGCGGAGCTTAAATGATGCATAAACTAATGCTAAGATTAACTTCTCAATCTTGGAGTAATTATTCTCGGCGGTATTAAAAGTTTTGCTAATGTAATAAATGGGTTTCTCCACTCCTGCGTCTACTCGCAATAACACAACACTTAATGCATGCGACATCGTCGCAAGATAGATCAATAATTCTTCTCCTGATTCTGCTTTTTGTAAAATAGTTGTATTCATAAGATGTTCTTTGATCCCTTGAAAAGATTTTCCACATTCATCAGTCCATTTAAATTTCGCACCCTTCTTGAGTATATCGAAAAAATATTTGCATTTGTCTGATGATCGCGAAATGAATCTCCCCAGCGAAGCTAGAAGCCCATTCAACTTTTGTACGTCTTTTATTGTTGCTGGTGTTGGCATGTCACGAACTGCTTGCACTTTTTCTGGATCAACCTGTATTCCTTCCTTTGATACAATGTAGCCTAAAAATTTTCCCGATGCAACTCCAATAGTACACTTCTCAGGATTCAATTTAATGTTATACTGCCGCATTTGTTTAAAAATCTCCCTTAGGTCTTGTACATGGTCTTTAGATTCTTTACTCTTTACTAACATGTCATCCACGTATACTTCTAATGTTTTGTGTATCCATTTTGCGAACACCTTCTTTGCCATTCTTTGGTATGTCGCTCCCGCATTTCGCAAACCAAATGGGATTTTCGTGTAACAATATAAACCTCTAGGGGAAAAGAAAGCAGTATGTTCTTGATCTTCTTCAGCAAGAGGGATTTGATTATACCCTTTGTACCAATCTAAAGATGATACTCTATCGTTTCCCGCTGCGGATTCTACCATTTGAGGAATATCTGGTAACGGAAAACTATCTTTGGGGCAAGCTTTGTTTAAATCAGTGAAATCTATGCAAATCCTGATTCCTTTGTTTTTGTTTGGGACAATGACCATATTCGCTATCCATTCTGGGTATTTAGCTTCTCTTATGATTCCCGCATCAAGCATTTTCTGTAGTTCTTCTTCTATTTGGGAATGGTAAGTTGTTGCAATTTTTCTTATTCTCTGTTTAAATGGTCTCACATTTTTGTTAATCTCCAACTTGTGGCATGCAATTGATGGATCTATTCCCGGTATCTCATCCATACTTCCTGCGAAAACATCTTTGTATTCTCGCAACAAGTTAACAGTTCTTTCTTCTTCTTCTACATCCATTTTGGTTCTAATTCTCAATATTAGAGGTTCCTCTATAGTCTCAACGTTTATTTCTTTTGTTGGCTCTGCGGCAGTGTAACTGGGTTTAGGTTCTCCCATTGGTGTTGGTTCTTTTATTGTTTTCATAGGTCCTTCTCCTTCTTCCGAAATTTCGCTGGGTATTCCTTTGCCTTCTTTTGCCCTTATCATATATACTCTAAATTCTTCTTCTTTCTTTGCTTCCTTTGCCAACTTTCTGCGAAATTGTTTCTTTTTTGCTTGTCCTTCATAATGCTTTACTTCAATTTGATGACATAATTTCGCATTGTCAACATCTCCTCTGATTTCACCTATTCCATTTGGTGTGGGGAATTTAATACATTGATGCAACGTTGATACCACAGCTTTTATCGCATGTATCCATGGTATTCCTAATAAGATATTATATGGCATATCCACTACGCACAGCGTTACAAGTGTTTCGATTTCTCCAAGTGGAATTTGTACCATTATCTCTCATTTAGGTTTTGTTGTGGATTTTCCAAAGCCGTGAACAAAATATGTTGAACTGGACATTTCTTCATCTTTAAATCCCATTCCCCAGAATGCGTGATAAAACATTATATCCACTGAACTTCCTGTATCGATTAAAGTTCTGTTCAATATCCATTCTCCTGTGGATTTTGTCGTTGTCTCATTCTCTTTTCGCGTAATAGGCACTGTGATAACCAATGGAGATGTGTGATTCAAATTTTCTTTTGGTATTTCTGTCGCCATGAATGTAATTTTTTGCTTTTCCCAATCTTTCAAGGGTGATGTCTTTTCTACCGCCATAACCTTCCTTCCTTCAAAATTTCGTTTATGTATTCTTCCTTTGATGTTTTCATGGAATTCATTAACCATCGTTTTTGTTATCATATTACACTCCAATCTCTTGTCATCTTCATTAATTCTATTCATCTTTCTTTTAACTGGTTCACTGATTTATTTAATCACTTTCTTGATTTGAATATTCTCAACAACAATCTTCAACTTTCGATCTTCAATCTCCCTGCTTTTAGCGCCATTATGTAGTTGCAGGAAATTCTACAATACACCCCTCATATGATTTCATTATTAATCAACTCATTTTTAGGTTTACACTCTTAATTTTATTGATCAATCTTTGAATGTTCTTACAAGAAAATATAAATAAATCAAGAATGACCTCTGCTTTAGACTTTATCTCTCCTATTTACTTGTTTCTTACTCAAAATAGATCTCTCTCTTTTCTTTACAACTTGAACGACTATTTATAGGGAAATACATAGTGGATGGCAGCTAATCTGTCCTTTATTTTCGGGTATAATCTGCGACATTCTCGCAACCTTACAAATATTAATTTCGCAAGCTCTCTAATTTTCGCAGGACTATCACATCTTTCTCGTGATCGTAGCTGACGTCATTTATTATATTCTTCCTGAAATTGTTCTGCGACGCTGTTGTATTGTGTTGTTGATAATTTCGCTGAAATATTGTCGTTGCGAGATTCTGATCCTACAAGAACTTTGACAGAAATAAGGGAGACAAGGTGGCCGGTAAAGGTTAAAGTTATTCCTCACATGAGGAGCGTCGTCTCGTTGAGGAATTTTGGAGGACAATCGGAAACATGTATTGACGATGTCCATGACACAAACATATTCCTTGTGTAGTGCTTTTTTTTATTAGAGTAATGTAGTTTTGTGTTCAATATACATATATATTTAATAGTACTATTTCTCATCTTTGATTTTTTTTCGTATCTTGTCTAGACTAAAAGTTGTTTTTGAAATTTGAAGATTCGGACTTGGTCTTATTTTGGGTAATAATGGTTGGTATTTTATTTAATGGAGTTAATGCTTTTAAACATATTCCCGACGAGTTTAGAGGGGGACTTTCTTTTTATGGTGGTCTTATGGTGGTCAATTTGGTATAGAGGGAGGCATTTCTCTATTTCAGTTGTATTTATGGTTATAAATTTTGCGAATCTATAGGGAGACATAAAAGTAAATCCGAGAGAGAAAAAGAAAAATGTAAAAAGAAGTGAGAATTTGAGATGCAAAAGGTATAAGTGATTGATAGATAAATCAATGATGATATTCTTGAAAATGCACATGAATGAAAAAGATTTTGTAACTGATGGGGGGATTTGAGAAGTCGAAAAAAAATGTTGATTATGTGACTAATCGGGATTCTTTTGGTAGACGAATTATAGATTTGAAACTGGTGTTTGACACCAAAACACAAAACCAGAACATAAATGGGCAAAACAAATTAGAGACATGTAACACATCATTTTAACTTCTAGAATTGTGTTATTACGTCTTTTTTATTAATAAGTAACTAAGAAATATAAGAAATACTGATCAATAATAAACCTATTTTGGCAATCTAGTCTCTTTTTGAATCATGAACTTTAAATTCCACGTCCTAGTCGTTAATATCACGAAAAAATTGATCTTGAAGCCGATCAACTCGCTCTTGAAGTATATTCACATGTTGTTGGAGACCAAAAAAATCACGATCAAAGGGACAACAACATCTACTCTCCCCATGCACCAATTCCACACAATGCTCATCGACAGAAAATGATTAATCTCACGCAAACACCAATAATCTGCATGCTTCCTCATGCATATTATGAACACGCCAAGTCTAGGCTGAAGAACTCGTACATCGTAGTCTGAGATCTTAAAATCGTCTTCTAGGGTTCTTCTTAATGAATTGTACTCAACAGTTTTAGGACCCATAGTAATAAATTGGTAGCAATATTTTGTGCAGTTCATTCTGATCGAAAAGGAAGAGTGGTTGGTAGTAGGAGAGAAGAAAAGCTCCTTTTATTGACAATTAGATATGGTGGCCTAAAAAAATTAAGTTGATTTATTTATTAAGTTCTCTATGTTCAGAAACTACATCCGATTAAAAAGGTAATTAAATAAAGATTAAATATTTATTCCATATATATATATATATATATCATTATCTATTTTCTGCCATACTTATATATAATGATACAGAAATTGAAATATTCGATGTTCTTTATCCAAAAAATGCAGGGGCTAAAAGAGAGATACATTATGGTACCATTAGCCCATATTTGTAGTGGTAAATTCATGTTTTCTATTTTATGGATAGTTCCGGTTTTATATTATACCAATGTCGTTGTAAATATTAAGATGTTGTTGTGATGGGTATTCTAATTCCAGGAGGTCAGCATGAGTGAATTGGTGCATAATTAGTTGTAATGAGAATGGCAGCTGGTTTCTGCAATTCAAATGAAATCCAGGAAGACCCCTTCCCCTTGATGGACTCTAGTCTTATAGAATCCATGTAATTTCAGCAATCCTTTGTGATTTCAATACAATGTCAAATTTGTGTAATAAAATTAGGCGTGATTTTTCCAAGTTTTCAACACAATACTTGTGCTTTCTATATACTCATATCCAGTTCTTTGGTCATAGATAGAGTTTGACAATGCAACCAACAACTCCAACACCATTCAATCATACACAAGAAAATAGTCATCATTAAACAAGAAAATTAATCCATTAGACAGTCATTAAACAGTCATTAATTAAGCACCTCCAACACCATTCAGTCATTAACATTACAAAAAACATGAAAATAAATCCTAAATCCAAAACATAAATTCCAAAAAACAGAACAAGATTCAGACGTCCACAGTCCACAATTTCCCATTAAACCACTCTTAATTCCAATTTTTCTCTGTACTTTGATGATACCTATTTCTTCAAAATAGTAACTTGTGTAATCATTTGCAAAATCTGTATCATTATTTCCATTAAAGCAACTTAACCCAAAAAATCCACCAGCTATAAGAAAATTGGAATTGGTAGAGCCTTACCTGTTGCCGGCCATCACTCGGAGTCGTAATCCGACTTTTCCCTATCCGATCGCATATCAGTTTCAGAATCAGTCACTATGTTGAGTATGACCTCATTTTCATGTGTTGTTCGTGATAGGTACGCCTGATACTCATCCTTTACACTGATTTCATTCACAGGGTGGTCTGTATAATCCTTATATCTTCCAGCATAAATTGATGCTCTTCTAGCCCTAATCCTTCTCATTAAAAACACACCTTGTCTCCTTTCCCTTTTCTGCAACAACTGCAAAAATTCTTCTGAGTATTCTTCATCTTTTACTTTCTCTATGCTTCTCTTCTTTGTCTCTTCATTTTCTGCCTCACATAATGATTTTGCATGATAAAACTCATTCCACAACAGATCCATATCATCATCTTGGTTATTGTTCTGCAAACCTACTTCTTCCTCTTCTCTCATATTCCTTGCCTCTTCTTTCTTCTTCTTTTTATTCAATCTTATTGCTTTCGACATATGGTACTTAGCTTTCTCTAGTTGCTCCAAAGTCATTTCACATACTGCTAATTTGAACCTCATCATCACTTCCTTTCTCTTCAAGCATTCCTCCTTATCAACTTCTTCCGCTGTCATTGGGGTCTTGCCTTTTGATGGTTTGGAACCACTCCCTTTTTCTGGGTTATTCAGAGCCATTGTTATCTCTGAAACTTTTTTTCTTCTTCTCCTCTCTTGACTTAAATTTCTCTCTGGAAAATGAATATAATCCCTAATTCCTCTTTCACATTTATTATCTTTTTTTTTTCTTCTGAGACTTATTCCCAAGAGACGCATGCAGCGCTCGAATTCAAAGAAATAATAACACCCTACTAAAATGTCATGTTCTTTTAGACCTACTTCATGACGTAATGGTTATCCTTTAGATTTTGTTCCCTTTTAAATAAAAATCTAGTTATAGGTTTAAGCTATAACCGCTTATAAGATAAAAACGTGCAAATATGCGTTACTTGCCTGCTCATTAAGGACGCGACCATTCGCCAACAGGTGTATTGGATGTCTATATAAGCTTTACTCGTACCTGCTTGAAGCATTCTACAATATTAAGAAAATCCTAAAAGCTTGTAAAAAAAATTTGATAATCTTTTATCAGTATAATAGTGATGGATATGTTGCCGGAATTAACTACCAAGATACTACAGCACCTCCAAACTGCAGAAAGCATTTTAGCAAGCAAATGTGTTTCCAAAAGTGGAATACTATCCTCTGGGACAAAAGAATTGGACTCCTTTTTGGTGTCACACCAAGAATAGGGAAAGAAGTTACTCAACTCTTTTATAGAGAGGAAGATTTCAGCCCGATCGTAACAGCCAACAATTACGACTCCCAGAATGATGGAACCCATGAAGATTTGAGTAAGTTGCACCCAATAGTTGGATCTTGCAATGGTTTGGTATGTTTTTATGTTTCACACCACGACATACAAGATCATGTATATGTTATGAATCCAGAAACTGGTGAGCACCTACATCTGCCACAACTATGCATCCTAATTGCACGAGATCAAGTACTTTCGTGGTATCCACGATACAATGTAATTGGGGGTTTCGGCTACTGTCAACGTACCAATGAGTACAAGATTGTTCGAATTCACATGGATGGTAAAGTTCAAATACACACTCTAGGAGACAAGAAGGGATGGAGGAACATAGCAGAGGAGATTCCTTATACTTTTCGGAGTTCAGGTGTGTACGCACATGGTTGTATTTTTTGGAAGGATTGTTGTCAGTGGGATGGTGGCATAGTTTCTTTCAATTACTGAGACATTTCATCAACATTCACGACCCCCGCATCATATTCCTGATAGTGAATTCCCATCACTTGGGATGGTTATGTTCGGAGTTCTCCTTTTATTTTACTACATCCATGAGGCCTATGATGAGGGGTTTAATCAGCTCCGGATAGATTTCTGGGCACCCATTTCCAAAAAAAATATTCATACATGGGCACCTGGCGGGGAATGGAATTGGAATCATAAGATAAGCATTTTCTTGGAAAAGGATGAGGATGAAGGGTGGACTAGCTTTTGGAAAAAACAAGAACCTCCTATTGTGGCAGAATGGGCGTTTATTGCGTTACAATGCACCCACCAGAACTTGGACGGAAATTTGGGGGAAACTATTGTGGGAAACAAGCAGGGTTGCAATTATTCCTCATATGAGGAGCGATTCTTCGTTGAAGAATCACTATATCAAAACTAGGATTTTCTCACAGTGTAACCTGTCACAGTTTATTTTTCAGTCACTGATACACCTGTGATAAGTCCTGCAACAATTATAACTGTTGTTGAATTTTGTATTCGTGATAGTGATTAGGAATATTAATTTTTTTTATTAGTAACAATAATATTTGTTGACAATTATCCAGACAATCACAATTATAATCTAAAATGATATTTCCACCCAATACTTTCACCACATCTAAAACAACCCCAAATTAGTAACACTTAGGATTTTGCTTGTCACTATTTTCGCAACATTTATACAAAATAACAATTTTATTTAATTTCTAAAAATCAATATTGATTTTTTTTTTTAAATTTCTTAATATTAAAAAACAGGATCAAGACCAAGTCAACAAGTCATGACTTTGTAGGAAATTTGATTTGGAAAAATACCAACCTTTTCTCTCGATTTTGTCGACAAAACCACAACAAAAATATTTGCTTCTTCCGAAGACTGTCAAAATGACCAGACTACCACTACACCAAAACCAGGATTTTCTCACAGTGTAATCTGTCACAGTTTATTTTTCAGTCACTGATACACGTGTGATGAGTCCTGCAACAATTATAACTGTTGTTAAATTTTGTATTCGTGATAATGTTTAGGAATATTAATTTTTTTTATTAATAACAATAATATTTGTTGACAATTATCCAGAAAATCACAATTATAATCTAAAATGATGTTTCCACCCAAAACTTTCACCACATCTAAAACAACCCCAAATTAGTAACACTTGGGATTTTGCTTGTCACTACTTTCGCAATATTTATACAAAATAACAATTTTTTTTAATTTCTAAAAATCAATATTGATTTTTTTATTTTTTTTATTTGCTTAATATGAAAAAACAGGATCAAGACCAAGTCAACAAGTCCTGACTATGTAGGAAATTTGACTTGGACAAATACCAACATTTTCTCTCGATTTTGTCGACAAAACCACAACAAAAATATCTGCTTCTTCCGGAGACTATGAAAATGACCAGACTACCCTTATCGAAAATAAGTAAAGTAAATATTATAGACTGTAAAAATGACCATATTACCCTTATTGGAAATAAGTGCAATAAATATCATGGAGACTGTGAAAATGACCAAACTACCCTTATTTAAAATAAATAAAATAAATATTACATACCATGAAAATGACCATATTACCCTTGTTGGAAATAAGTGCAATAAATATTATGGAGACTGTGAAATTGACCAAACTACCCTTAATGAAAATAAATAAAATAAATGTTACATACTGCGAAAATGACCATATTACCTTTGTTGGAAATAAGTGCAATAAATATTATGGAGACTGTGAAAATGACCGAACTAACCTTATTGAAAATAATTAAAGTAAATATTACAGACTGTGAAAATGACCATATTACCCTTGTTGGAAATAAGTGCAATAAATATTATGGAGACTGTGAAAATGACCAAACTACCCTTATTGAAAATAAATAAAGTAAATATTACATACTGTGAAAATGACCATATTACCCATACTGGAAATAAGTGCTATAAATATTATGGAGACTGTGAAAATGACCAGACTACCCTTATCGGAAATAAGTAAAGTAAATATTACCGATTGTGAAAATGACCATATTACCCTTGTTGGAAATAAGTTGAATGAATATTATGGAGACTGTGAAAATGACCAAACTACCCTTATCGGCAATAGGTAGAGTAAATATTATAGACTGTGAAAATTACCATATTACCCTTACCGGAAATAAGTGTAATAAATATTCTGGAGACTATGAAAATGATCATACTATCCTTATCAGAAATAAATAGAGTAAATATTACAAACTGTGAAAATGACCATATTACCCTTGTTGGAAATAAGTGGAATAAATATTATGCAGATTGTGAAAATGACCAGACGAGCCTTATCGGAAATAGGTAGAGTAAATATTACAGACTGTGAAAATGACCATAATATTTATTCCATTTATTTCCAACAAGGGTAATATGGTCATTTTCACAATCGGTAATATTTACTTTACTTATTTCCGTTAAGGGTATTCTGGTCATTTTTACAATCTCCATAATATTTATGGCACTTATTTCCAATAAGGGTAATAAGGTCATTTTCACAGTATCTAATATTTACTTTATTAATTTTCAACAAGGGTAGTTTGATCAGTTTCACAGTCTGCACAATATTTATTGCACTAATTTCCAGTAAGGGTAATATGGTCATATTTGTTGTAATATTTCGATTGCGGTAAATAAGAGTTCGTTACTCGGACTTGAAAAGATTTTTAAAACAAAAATATATACACAATTTGTCACAAGATCAAGAGGAACCAGGACTCAGGATTCCAATGTGTTTCATATTCAAGTGGCTCAGAAATAATCCTAGGCGATTATAGCTCAAAATAAAACAAGTATTAACTCTATCTTTGCCAAATTAGATTCCATAAAATATTACTTGTATATTATAAGCATGGCACATCAAGAATCCCTAGGACTAAGCATGTTCCATCAAACAAAATCACAAGTAATTAATTGAAATCATAAATCAATTAAAATCGGTGCAAAAAGTGAATTAAGAATTATTTAAATAACCACATGGCTGAAAAACAACTTCCTCCATCATCCCAGTATTGGGGTTTAGCTACTCATGATAATCATGTTCTCAAAATACATACTTGATGCTCAAAATATGATTAAAAGAGTGAAAAATATAATACAGTGAAACTACGACCCTCTTTAAGCGTCCAGAAAAGAGCGATACCTCGGTGCTGCTGTTGATAAGCGACGCTGGTATTCTGCTGTTGAATAACGACGCAGGTCTACTGCTGCTAGCACTGTTGAAGAACGACGGTCCTGGAGGGTCCGTTCTTCGTCTTCTTCTTCCTCCTCGAGCAGCAGCAGGAAGCTTTCCTGCAGCTTCCTGTTCTTCGTCTTCCAGCCTCTCTGCTGCGTCTCTGTGGTCTTTAAACTTCCCCAAACTTCTTCATCCCACCTTCTCTCACTTCCCACCAGCCTTTATATACCAATAGGGTCCAAATAACTCGATTAAATCCGAGTTTATCTCCCTTTTTTCTTCACGTGCAGTTGAGAGAGAAATCTCTTTTCTGTTGCTTTGTACGCGTATTCTGGCAATTTCTTACGCTCCAAACTTCTCCTAATCCTTAAACAAGACTAGATACACTTTACTTCAACGTAAAACTCTCCCAGAATCTCTAAAAATATATTTGAAAACTTCACAGAGAACACGTATTCTGTTTGGACTTTGATCGCTTCTCCCAGCCATTCCAGCCCAAGTTGATCGATAAAATCACTTGCATACGATCTGTTTATTCTTAACAGGCCTAGCCCAATTGATTTCAGGGATTTAATCTCCCTCAAAACTGCCCAGAAATCCAACAGAGAATTATCAGACGTGAACTTAGTTTTCCCGCCAAATTCCATTATTTGAACTTTGAATGTGGTGTCCCCTTAACCAGACCTGGTGTCCCTTTAGCAGCTGCTTGGAAATGGGTCACCCCTTAGTAATTAGGTTACCCCTTATCCAAAATCAAGGGTCCATATAGCAAGTTTCTTCTGGGGCATTTTCCGCACTTTTTTCGGGGTTCCTCCGGGGTATTTCTGGGGTACTTCCGGTACACTTCTGGGGCGCTTCCGGCACTCTATCAACGGAGGTTCAAACGCCGCATTTTCAGCCAATTTCGCCGCAAATCCTTATTCTTCTGAAAACACCTACAAATATATAAAATAACCAAATAAGTACAAAAATGGGTGCTAACACTATATACAATTGAGATATATTAGACACATAAATGCGTCTATCAATATTCACAGTATATAATATTTATTTTACTTATTTCCGATAAGGGTAGTCTGATCGTTTTCACTGTCTCCATAATATTTATGGCACTTATTTCCAGTAAGGGTAATATGGTCATTTTTACAGTCTGTAATATTTACTTCACTTATTTCCGATAATGGTAGTCTGGTCATTTTCACAGTCTCTATAATATTTATTGCACTTATTTCCAGTAAGGGTAATATGATCATTTTCAAAGTGTGCAATATTACTTTACTTATTTTCAATAAGGGTAGTCTGGTCATTTTCATAGTCTCCATAATATTTATGGCAATTATTTCCAATAAGGGTAATATGGTCATTTTCACAGTCTGTAATATTTACTTTACTTATTTTCAATAAGGGTAGTTTGATCATTTTCACAGTATTCATAATATTTATTGCACTTTTTCCAATAAGGGTAATATGGTCATTTTCACAGTCTGTAATATTTACTTTGCTTATTTTTAGTAAGGGTAGTTTGGTCATTTTAATAGTCTCCATAATATTTATTGCACTTATTTCCAACAAGGGTAATATGGTCATTTTCAAAGGGTGTAATATTTACTTTATTTATTTTCAATAAGGGTAATTTGGTCATTTTCACAGTCTCCATAATATTATTGGCACTTATATCCAACAAGGGTAATATGGTCATTTTCACAGTATGTACTATTTACTTTACTTATTTTCGATAACGGTAGTCTGGTCATTTTTCACAGTATCCATAATATTTATTGCACTTATTTCCAATAAGGGTAATATGGTCATTTTCAAAGTCTTAATATTTACTTTACTTATTTTCGATATGGGTAGTCTGGTCATTTTCACAGTCTCCATAATATTTATTGAACTTTTTTCCAATAAAGGTATATGGTCATTTTCACAATATGTAATATTTACTTTATTTATTTTCAATAAGGGTAGTTCGGTCATTTTCACAGTCTCCATAATATTTATTGCACTTATTTCCAATAAGGGTAATATGGTCATTTTCACAGTCTGTAATATTTACTTTACTTATTTTCAATAAGGGTAGTTTGGTCATTTTCACAGTCTCCATAATATTTATTGCACTTTTTCCAATAAGGGTAATATGGTCATTTTCACAGTCCGTAATATTTACTTTACTTATTTTCAATAAGGGTAGTTTGGTCATTTTCATAGTCTCCATAATATTTCTTGCACTTATTTCCAACAAGGGTAATATGGTCATTTTCAAAGGGTGTAATATTTACTTTATTTATTTTCAATAAGGGTAATTTGGTCATTTTCACAATCTCCATAATATTACTGGCACTTATTTCTAACAAGGGTAATATGGTCATTTTCACAATATGTACTATTTACTTTACTTATTTTCGATAAGGGTTGTCTGGTCATTTTTCACAGTATCCATAATATATATTGCACTTACTTCCAGTAAGGGTAATATGATCATTTTCAAAATGTGCAATATATACTTTACTTATTTTCAATAAGGGTAGTCTGGTCATTTTCACTGTCTCCATAATATTTATGGCACTTATTTCCAGTAAGAGTAATATGGTCATTTTTACAGTCTGTAATATTTACTTCACTTATTTCCGATAATGGTAGTCTGGTCATTTTCACAGTCTCTATAATATTTATTGCACTTAATTCCAGTAAGGGTAATATGATCATTTTCAAAGTGTGCAATATATACTTTACTTATTTTCAATAAGGGTAGTCTGGTCATTTTCATAGTCTCCATAATATTTATGGCACTTATTTCCAATAAGGGTAATATGGTCATTTTCACAATATGTACTATTTACTTTACTTATTTTCGATAAGGGTTGTCTGGTCATTTTTCACAGTATCCATAATATTTATTGCACTTATTTCCAGTAAGGGTAATATGATCATTTTCAAAGTGTGCAATATATACTTTACTTATTTTCAATAAGGGTAGTCTGGTCATTTTCACAGTCTCCATAATATTTATGGCACTTATTTCCAGTAAGAGTAATATGGTCATTTTTACAGTCTGTAATATTTACTTCACTTATTTCCGATAATGGTAGTCTGGTCATTTTCACAGTCTCTATAATATTTATTGCACTTATTTCCAGTAAGGGTAATATGATCATTTTCAAAGTGTGCAATATATACTTTACTTATTTTCAATAAGGGTAGTCTGGTCATTTTCATAGTCTCCATAATATTTATGGCACTTATTTCCAATAAGGGTAATATGGTCATTTTCAAAGTGTGCAGTATATACTTTACTTATTTCCGATAAGGGTAGTCTGGTCATTTTCACTGTCTCCATAATATTTATGGCACTTATTTCCAGTAAGAGTAATATGGTCATTTTTACAGTCTGTAATATTTACTTCACTTATTTCCGATAATGGTAGTCTGGTCATTTTCACAGTCTCTATAATATTTATTGCACTTATTTCCAGTAAGGGTAATATGATCATTTTCAAAGTGTGCAATATATACTTTACTTATTTTCAATAAGGGTAGTCTGGTCATTTTCATAGTCTCCATAATATTTACGGCACTTATTTCCAATAAGGGTAATATGGTCATTTTTAAAGTGTGCAATATATACTTTACTTATTTCCGATAAGGGTAGTCTGGTCATTTTTCACAGTATCCATAATATTTATTACACTTATTTCCAATAAGGGTAATATGGTCATTTTCACAGTCTGTAATATTTGCTTTACTTATTTTCAATAAGGGTAGTTTGATCATTTTCACAGTCTCCATAATATTTATTGCACTTTTTCCAATAAGGGTAATATGGTCATTTTCACAGTCTGTAATATTTACTTTACTTATTTTCAATAAGGGTAGTTTGGTCATTTTAATAGTCTCCATAATATTTATTGCACTTATTTCCAACAAGGGTAATATGGTCATTTTCAAAGGGTGTAATATTTACTTTATTTATTTTCAATAAGGATAATTTGGTCATTTTCACAGTCTCCATAATATTACTGGCACTTATATCCAACAAGGGTAACATGGTCATTTTCACAGTATGTACTATTTACTTTACTTATTTTCGATAACGGTAGTCTGGTCATTTTTCACAGTATCCATAATATTTATTGCACTTATTTCCAATAAGAGTAATATGGTCATTTTCAAAGTCTTAATATTTACTTTACTTATTTTCGATATGGGTAGTCTGGTCATTTTCACAGTCTCCATAATATTTATTGCACTTTTTTTCCAGTAAGGGTAATATGATCATTTTCAAAGTGAGCAATATATACTTTACTTATTTTCAATAAGGGTAGGATGGTCATTTTCACAGTCTCCATAATATTTATGGCACTTATTTCCAGTAAGGGTAATATGGTCATTTTTACAGTCTGTAATATTTACTTCACTTATTTCCGATAATGGTAGTCTGGTCATTTTCACAGTCTCTATAATATTTATTGCACTTATTTCCAGTAAGGGTAATATGATCATTTTCAAAGTGTGCAATATATACTTTACTTATTTTCAATAAGGGTAGTCTGGTCATTTTCATAGTCTCCATAATATTTATGGCACTTATTTCCAATAAGGGTAATATGGTCATTTTCAAAGTGTGAAATATATACTTTACTTATTTCCGATAAGGGTAGTCTGGTCATTTTCACTGTCTCCATAATATTTATGGCACTTATTTCCAGTAAGAGTAATATGGTCATTTTTACAGTCTGTAATATTTACTTCACTTATTTCCGATAATGGTAGTCTGGTCATTTTCACAGTCTCTATAATATTTATTGCACTTATTTCCAGTAAGGGTAATATGATCATTTTCAAAGTGTGCAATATATACTTTACTTATTTTCAATAAGGGTAGTCTGGTCATTTTCATAGTCTCCATAATATTTATGGCACTTATTTCCAGTAAGGGTAATATGATCATTTTCAAAGTGTGCAATATATACTTTACTTATTTTCAATAAGGGTAGTCTGGTCATTTACACTGTCTCCATAATATTTATGGCACTTATTTCCAGTAATAGTAATATGGTCATTTTTACAGTCTGTAATATTTACTTCACTTATTTCCGATAATGGTAGTTTGATCATTTTCACAGTCTCCATAATATTTATTGCACTTTTTCCACTAAGGGTAATATGGTCATTTTCACAGTCTGTAATATTTACTTTACTTATTTTCAATAAGGGTAGTTTGGTCATTTTATTAGTCTCCATAATATTTATTGCACTTATTTCCAACAAGGGTAATATGGTCATTTTCAAAGGGTGTAATATTTACTTTATTTATTTTCAATAAGGATAATTTGGTCATTTTCACAGTCTCCATAATATTACTGGCACTTATATCCAACAAGGGTAACATGGTCATTTTCACAGTATGTACTATTTACTTTACTTATTTTCGATAACGGAAGTCTGGTCATTTTTCACAGTATCCATAATATTTATTGCACTTATTTCCAATAAGGGTAATATGGTCATTTTCAAAGTCTTAATATTTACTTTACTTATTTTCGATATGGGTAGTCTGGTCATTTTCACAGTCTCCATAATATTTATTGAACTTTTTTCCAATAAAGGTATATGGTCATTTTCACAATATGTAATATTTACTTTATTTATTTTCAATAAGGGTAGTTCGGTCATTTTCACAGTCTCCATAATATTTATTGCACTTATTTCCAATAAGGGTAATATGGTCATTTTCACAGTCTGTAATATTTACTTTACTTATTTTCAATAAGGGTAGTTTGGTCATTTTCACAGTCTCCATAATATTTATTGCACTTATTTCCAACAAGGGTAATATGGTCATTTTCACAGTCTGTAATATTTACTTTACTTATTTTCAATAAGGGTAGTTTGGTCATTTTAATAGTCTCCATAATATTTATTGCACTTATTTCCAACAAGGGAAATATGGTCATTTTCAAAGGGTGTAATATTTACTTTATTTATTTTCAATAAGGGTAATTTGGTCATTTTCACAGTCTCCATAATATTATTGGCACTTATATCCAACAAGCGTAATATGGTCATTTTCACAGTATGTACTATTTACTTTACTTATTTTCGATAACGGTAGTCTGGTCATTTTTCACAGTATCCATAATATTTATTGCACTTATTTCCAGTAAGGGTAATATGGTCATTTTCAAAGTCTTAATATTTACTTTACTTATTTTCGATATGGGTAGTCTGGTCATTTTCACAGTCTCCATAATATTTATTGAACTTTTTTCCAATAAAGGTATATGGTCATTTTCACAATATGTAATATTTACTTTATTTATTTTCAATAAGGGTAGTTCGGTCATTTTCACAGTCTCCATAATATTTATTGCACTTATTTCCAATAAGGGTAATATGGTCATTTTCACAGTCTGTAATATTTACTTTACTTATTTTCAATAAGGGTAGTTTGGTCATTTTCACAGTCTCCATAATATTTATTGCACTTTTTCCAATAAGGGTAATATGGTCATTTTCAGTCTGTAATATTTACTTTACTTATTTTCAATAAGGGTAGTTTGGTCATTTTCATAGTCTCCATAATATTTCTTGCACTTATTTCCAACAAGGGTAATATGGTCATTTTCAAAGGGTGTAATATTTACTTTATTTATTTTCAATAAGGGTAATTTGGTCATTTTCACAATCTCCATAATGTTACTGGCACTTATTTCCAACAAGGGTAATATGGTCATTTTCATAATATGTACTATTTACTTTACTTATTTTCGATAAGGGTTGTCTGGGCATTTTTCACAGTATCCGTAATATTTATTGCACTTATTTCCAGTAAGGGTAATATGATCATTTTCAAAGTGTGCAATATATTCTTTACTTATTTTCAATAAGGGTAGTCTGGTCATTTTCACTGTCTCCATAATATTTATGGCACTTATTTCCAGTAAGAGTAATATGGTCATTTTTACAGTCTGTAATTTTTACTTCACTTATTTCCGATAATGGTAGTCTGGTCATTTTCACAGTCTCTATAATATTTATTGCACTTATTTCCAGTAAGGGTAATATGATCATTTTCAAAGTGTGCAATATATACTTTACTTATTTTCAATAAGGGTAGTCTGGTCATTTTCATAGTCTCCATAATATTTATGGCACTTATTTCCAATAAGGGTAATATGGTCATTTTCAAAG
>NW_020619270.1:2586543-2639612 GCF_003573695.1 Papaver somniferum | reverse complement strand
TTGAGGAGTCTCGACCGCACGCTCGACTCTTCACTTCCCTAGAAACCAGTAAACCGTTTTTCCCCATCTACAGATTGACGACCACAGTGGGAGATTCATCTCTCAGTTGCAATCTCACATTCTCACAAAATGGCTGGTCTTAGGTCTGGGTTGGTTACAAATGCAAATGACGCTAGCACTAGCAACAATGATGGGATTCCAGAAACTGTTCCTGCTTCCAACAGTGGTGGTGACACTACTCCTCCTCACACCAATGTCAAAAATCATCCTCTCTTCGACCGGCATCCTAAAAAAATCGGAGAAAATCCACCTACTATTGCCGATCTCATGAAAGTCCAGGAAGTCCTCTCCAAGAATCAAACTGATATGTCTACTACTCAGAAGGAGCTATATAACTATCTCAAAACCCTCACTGACAAGATGTCATACAAAACTCAGGAGAAGGGAAAAGGAAAGGAAACATCTCCAACTACGGATCCCGAAGTTATTCCAGTCCCTGACGATGATGAAGCCCGCAAAGCTGCAGAACCTGAACCTGCCGATTTCATCACTCGTGAAGATCTGGAATGTTTTATGGAGAAACAGGGAAAATGCCATGCACCGTCCGTGCACCGTCATCAACCTCCATATCTCGCTACCACGTAAAGAATCCCTCTTCCAAAGGGCTACACTTCTCCAACATTCACACTCTACAATGGAACGGGGAACTCCCGAGAACATGTTTCTGGATTCTTAGAAGCGCTAGGGGAGTATGAACACAATCATGTTGTTCGGATAAAGGAATTCTCAAAATCTCTGGCAGGCTGGGCATATACCTGGTACAACAACATCACACCAGGAAGCATCGCCAATTGGGGAGCAATGGTTAACGCTTTCTACAGGAAATACTTATTCGTCTCTGAGAAGATTACTCTTTATGACTTAGGAAGGATGGTACAGAAGAACGCTGAAAATCCCAATGACTATGTGAAGAGGTTCAGAATTCAGGCTTTGGATTGTCATGATCCCAACGTTACTGAACAACAACTGGTGGATTTGTGCATCAACGGGATGATCCCAGTCTACAGAGATTTGCTGGAAAATCTTTGGTTCTATACTTTCTCAGAACTCCATGAAGCAACCAAGTGATCAGCAACTACTGCACCTGATTTACTGGAAAGCGCAAAGTCTGCAAGGTCGAGGAATCTCGAAGCATCCGACGCCTAGTAAAAAATCAGTACAATCTCCAACCTTCCATGAACGTTGTCTTTGGACGGAGCAAAAGGAAAGCCGAGCCACCACAGCACAAGCATGCTTCTCAAATCTCCCAGGTTCCTCCGGAAGCGCAAAGAGAGGATGATCAATCCTGAAATGCACAAACTTCAACCCTACATCAACAAATGGGGAAATGATCAGACAGACTCAAACTTCTCTCTTCTCACCGAAGAAGTGATCGAGTTACTAGAAGTCTAGATTCAAGATGATGCAACCAAATTTCCATTCACCAGGAGAGAGCCGACCGAAGAAGAAATGGAGAATCATAGAACTTTAATCTCTCCGAGCAACCTTCTGAAGAAGCAGTTCAGTCATTGATCGAGCACATCTGTGAATTGCTTTATCTGTCAAGAGCTCAAAAGAAAGACATGCTCACGGCTCTGAATCACATTGTGTCATCAAATCCATTCCGGAAATACTTCCTGAGCCTTTAGCCACAGACAAAGAGATGCACGACTGGGGACTGCTTACCAGTCAATCTCAAAGGAAATGAATTCGAAAGAATGTTGATCGATGCTGACACCGTCATCAACATCATCCCACTGAAAACCCTCAGAGCCGCTGTCATCACTCGACAAGAAGCTACTTGTCATCCCATCATTATAGCACTTCAGAACTTTCGAACTTTGACGAGGTTGAAGCAAGAACCTGCAAAAGATGCATAGACATTCGTCAAGAGGTTCCGCACTCAGGCAAGTCTCATTCCTTCCATGTCTATGTCATTTATTTCCTCACATGTTATCCTAGCATGGGGACTCAATTCTGTTGGCAACTCTGCAATACGTGAATGGTAGCTTCACCACATTAGTATTTCACCAAGTGGTTGAATCTGACACCGCTTCGAATCGAGCATCTCACCGAGACATTCACTACTGAGAGATGACAGAAGCATTGAAAAGAACACTTTGGGAATTTCTCCATAGACTTGTAGGAATATCCACGAGTATCAGAAATCTCTGATGTCTGCACAAGTGTTGAATCCCGCTATCGCAGTGGAATGCCGAATCAACAGAAGATACACGGGCCGAGACGATCAAGCCTAAGACATTTGACACTTCAGCGCTCAAGCATATAAGAATCCTTCGAATTGTACTCCCAATCAAAGAGTACACCTTCGATAATAACGCCTCTAACTTCAGCACAGTATCTCGACGTGATACACTGGTTCAACACCGACACAATCAAAGTATAGGTGAATTACAATCGATAAGCCTTCATTATACCATGATAAGACTTCTGAAGCAGATGCAACATCATTCATCAATGGATGCTACAAACTCCTTCAACTCTGCTAAGTGAATGAGGGATACACTGGGGACTTGATTTTATTGGAAATATCAATTCAATATATTTCAATAAATGTTATCCACATAACAAGTCATTGCAACCTGATGTGATTCCATGAAACGTCGTCAAACGGAACCTCTCTACATCAAGAGCCCCTGCACGACTGGGGAACTTCCTCTCTTCACCAATCATATCCAGAATGAAGACTGTTGCTGCTATCTACCGCGCAACAACATCGATTCCATGACGAAGCCACTTCACAGTAAATTCATATCAGGAGAATTTGGGTTGAAATACTAATACCTTCATCTTAGGAATGCTCAACTCACCAATTAGTTCGTGCATGTAAATGCTCACTGGATGGAAGAGCAAAGACTATCATCTTCGGTCTCTATATCAACTCCAATCATAGTATCGGCATCGGCATGTGGAGGAACTTCAATCATGGTCTCAACATCAACAAGAATTTTTGGAGAAAATTTAATTGTAATCTCAGCATCATCCTCAGGCGAAACATCCGACTTCATCAACTATCCATTTTACTGAAGCGTTACTCTATGGTCGTACTTCTTCAAGCCCTAATGATTCATATCAATATGATTAGACCTGAAAACAAGGTAACATGAACGTTTTCCCAAAGCTTACGCGACAGACGGCCATAAACCAAAGTCTTCTACAAGATGTTCTCATCGCCTCCACAAAAGAGATACAACACATTTCATGCCATGGGTTTACAAAAACGTACCAATGGGTGAGGAATGGGACAATACTTCCTCAAAAAAAGATGTTCGTCTATGTCTCTTCTATAACATACCAAAAGGGAGCATCAATCGGACATACGAGCTAAAAATATGGCCCTTACCATCAGGTCTATGAAATCTGAAAAATTTGTACGGGATTACAAATTACAAATGTGCACGCTTCGTTGGATGACCTCTACTACTCCAAATTGAGCGATTATTTTCTCATTTGATAACTCAGTCTCTTAGAATTCAAAACTTGGGGTCAAGCATCGAATTCCGCCATCTTATGAGGTTCATACAGTTTCCAGAGCATACAACATGCAAGCAGCAATTCTTAGACGGGATTCATAACTTCCATAGTCGATCGGTGTCCACAGGGTCATTCCGCTAAGTCCTTCATCAAGGTACCTCCATATTCGACCACCTAGTTCTTTACATCAATTTTTATACATGAGTCCTCTATCTAGGTCTTGCCAGAAGAAGGGAAAACGAAAAGAGAGATTTAACAAAATACTGGGGACTGACGGTCCACTGATCATGGCGATAAGTCTCACAGTCCAAGACTCGTGACACCAGACTCTCATGTGCTGATCATTCATCATAAAAGGAATGTTTCCACCGGGACATGCAATCAGTCATTACATCACCCCCTCTTGAGAGCAACCTCAGTGATGGTTCCGTGACCAGGGTTTCAGAAGTGATGTTTCTATGACTGACAGAAACAAGATGGCGCTGCAAGCACCATGCTCATGTATCAATCAAGGGGTCCTGATATCAAATGAATCAATGACATTAAAATCCTTCACCAACCATTCAAGACACAAGCGAATGGCCTAAAGACACAACATGAGTGTTTTACAACAAGCTCGTTTGAGATGATTTTACACTGTCTTGTACAAACCGACGAGCTGGGAGCAATTGGTGAAGAATATAGGGATGGGTCATATACCATTCTCTTTGTATGGATATCCTCTACAACATATCCAAATTCACAGCAATCGGAGAAACGAGCAAAGAGATGTGGCCAAAACATTGGACAACATACAATCTGAAAAGTTCTGAAAGTCTCCTGGAAGTTTACTATTTCGCCCTTTTCAGGCCCTAAACATGTTCAAAACTCAAAAATCTTCTTTCTTAAAGCTAGGAAATTTTCTGGGCTTGAAGATACATATGTAGATCGCGAAAATCCGAGGTCGAATGAAGATTCTACAGCATTTTAACTAAAAACCTGAGGTCTGAATTTTCTGGTGACGTATTTCAGCAAAATTACTCGTATACTCACATGGACTCTCATTCATTCATTCACAAATCAGCAAGTTCATACTTGTGGAAATTGAATAATTGTCCCTATTTCTAATGGGCCTTCATAAATATCCCTAACAGACTTCACAAATATCCCTGATGGCATAATTGAAATTTTATCTGAGATCATGATTTTCATAATTCCCCTTCTAGCCTTCGAGTTTTTTGTACTTCTTTTTCTTTATTATTATCGAAACACTCCGACAGAAATTCATAGCTCCCATCACCACCATCACTATCGCTCCCACAAACTCAACAATCTCTAGCGCCGCCACCACAATCAGCACCACCACCTCCATCACGCATGCTACTACTATTAACAGGTTAAAGATTGATTCAATCAAATTCAACAATCTCTATCGCCGCCGCTTACAAATTCAGTCAAAAACTATCAGCATCAGATGGTTTGTGTTCAGAGATGCTTTCTTCTTCTTCTTCTTCTTCTTCTTCTTCTTCTTCTTCTTCTTCTTCTTCTTCTTCTAAAGATTAGTTTTTATAATCAGATTTAAAGAGATCGACATCTGATTTTAGGTATTGATTTCTGGTAATTTTAGAGTTGAACTTGTTCAAATTATTAAATCTCAAGAAGTAATAATGATGATAGTGGTGGTGTGTCTAGTGGCGGCGGTGGTGGAGGAGATATGTAGTTGAATTTATTTTGTGATTTTTGTTTAAAGATCAATTAATTGGTATTGCTGGAGAAACGGTGGTGGTAATTCATCTGATGCTGATTCATTTGGTTCTTCTTCGATATAATTGATATTCTCTTTACATATTCTGTTGTTAATTGACGTTTAGTACTATAGTTTTCATGATGATGAACTTTACCTCAACTTATTTCAGTCGTCAATTTTATAGATTTAGGTTTCAATTTGCAACCCTGGCTTAAAGTAGTTTTAGTACTTTTAAGTTGCTGAAAATTGGTTCTACCGTTTACTTGAATCAATTATTGATAACAATTTTGGATTTCTTTAATGATTGGTTGTTGGTTATAGAAATTATGGCCTATGGGGATGAGTAGACTAATGGTGGTGGTGGGGGTAACTTCAAGTAGCAAGGAGGTGTGAGATGCATAACTGTTGGTGGTTGAGTTATATAACTAATGTAGGGGTTTCACATGCTGGTGCAGGTGGTGGTGGATCATATGCTAGTGTAGGAGTTTCACATGCTAGTGCAGGTGGTGGCGGTTTGTATATACTGCAGTTACTAGTGGCTCATAGGCTGGTGTAGGTAGTGGTGGTGGCCGGATATTAACATGTATATGAGGCAGATGCGAACTGTGTTTTTCTTGTAAAGAATATGTTTTACTTACAAGAGTCAGATTATTTATGAGAAGAGTTGTCTTGCTTTTGATGATTTTATGAAGATATTGCTTTTGGAGACAATTAAGTTATCTTTACTTCGCCCGTAACTTACATTTTTATTTGTAACTTTTACTATTTTTGTGTTCCAATTGTCACTAACATACTTGTTCCTTTACTTTGCTGGTTAGTTGTTTGTGTTTCAGTTGTTGGGAGTGGTACACATGTCAACTGGCTCAAGAAGTCGGTGATGATGGCTCTTACTTTACGCTCACCTGGACTTCAAGCTCTAGCTCTCATGGTAAGTCTTTTATATTGATCATACACTTGTCTCCTTTTACTGCTTATAGCTTCCCTGGAGTTGGATTATTCCTTTCTGGACTTGTGCCAGCGTCATATAGATTGGAGATTTCTAAATAACATGTTATTAGCAAAATAAGGTCTGTTTGGAAGGCTTAGAAAAATGAATAAGTGTAGATCTGAATTAAACAACAACGAATGAATAGCATTAGAAATTAAAAAAAAATTGTTTGCATTGTTTCTTATAATGTGATGTTTCTTTTTTATAGCAAATGAATATGGGTGGTATAATTATGCTTATAGTTTAAATGCTTGGACTTTATAGATGTGAATTATTCAAATGTTGAATTTGTGGTGCAATGGTAGCATGACTGACTTCTATGTCAGATGATGCGTGTTCGACTCACGCTAAGTTCACTCATTCGTATGTCAATTTTTTGTGTCAAATTTTGGTTGTTGACTCCATTTACTGGGATCAACTTCCATTGTTGATCCAGCTTAGGGGATCAACCACTGTTGTTGACCCTAAATTGGATCAATTTTTACTGTTGATCCTTTTTTTTTTATCAACTACTGTTGTTGATCCCCTAAATTGGATCAACTTCTACTGTTGATCCTTCTTTTTTTGGATCAACTACTGTTGTTGATCCCTAAATTGGGTCAACTTTTACTGTTGATCTATTGTTGTTGATCCCCTAAATTGGATCAACTTCTACTATTGATCCTTTTTTTTTCTAGATCAACTACTGTTGTTGATCCCCTAAATTGGATCAACTTCTACTGTTGATTCTTTTTTTTTCTGGATCAACTTCTATTGTTGATTTTTTTTTGGATCAACTAATGTTGTTGATCCTCCAAATTGGATCAACTTCTACTGCTGATTCTATTTTTATTTGGATCAACTATTGTTGTTGATACAAAATATCTAAACAAGTGGTGGTGGCGGCGGCGGCTGCGACGGGTGGTGACGACGGCGGCGGGTGGCGGATTGATGGCGGTGGTGGTTGTGCTGGTGGTGGATTAGTGGTGGTGGTGGTGGAGTAGTGGTTGTGGCGTCAGTGGTGGTGGCAGACTTGTGGTGATGGTGCAATAATGGTGGAGTAGTGGTGGAATATTAGCGGTGGTGGCGGTTGGTAGGTGGTGGTCGTTGAAAGTTGATGGTGATGGTGGTGCGGGTGAAATGGTAGAGGAAGAAATTTGTTTCATTTTGAAATAAAGAAAATATTATATGGGTGAGGGTATTAAGGTAATCTAATTTTAAATGGATAAGGTTATTAAAAAGTAAGGATATATTTATTGTTGTATAAGGATATATTTGTAGGATGTTAAAACTAGGGACATATAATTAATATACCCTTCATACTTCTATAGAGATATTACATGATATATACTTACTAGGGGAGTCTCTAAATCATTTGAAGGCTTAGCAACGCCGAAATCTCCATCGGCAACGCCGCTATCTCCATTCGGTTCGGGATTTCGGGAATTCTCCATATTCTCGTGTCCCAAAGAAGAGCACACTTCGTCAACATGCTGATTATCTACAATGATTTCCTCCTGGGTACAACGACAACAATTATTATTATTTCATTCAATGAGATGCCATGATCACCTGCACGAAAGAGATACTTATCGATTTCTTCATCAGTGCTGGATTCCTGAATTGTTTGTCCGGGAACAAGTTGAAGAGCGTCATGGAAATAAATAACAAACCTTGGTCTCGTGATCATAATTGGACGGGCAAGTAAAAGTCATGACACAAGGAGCGCTAACAAGTCACCAAAGAAACGACTGGGGACTGCACGTCATCCTGTAGTCCTTACTGCTGGGTTCTCCGCTCCCGTAGACTTTCTTCCATTTCCGTGGAGTCTACATTGATTCTGGATCTCACTATTCGATCATCCTATGGTAAAGCTAATGAAACAACCAGAAATACAACTCAGTATGAAGGATATCTCACAGAGGTCCCAAAAGTACCATTTCTTAAAGTTGCATCCGTAGAGAAGTCATCTCTGGAAACACCATCTTTGGAATTATCATCATGGGAGTCAGTCATTCTTGCAAAGTGGCTATTTCGGCACATCGTTCATACAAAGCGCAGGATTCAACAAAACAATGAATCATGGAATAAAGGTGCTCACAACAGCGTCTACAAAAATGATAACTAGCTGTAGTGATTACAATCTCGAGAATTTGTTCGCTCCTTCGAACCTGCAAAGACGAACAAAATTCGTTATTCACAACCATAACGTGATTTTCATAAAACTGTGAGCAATTCACGAAACTTCCATCATGTGAACAATTCACATTATTTTCACCGTGTGAGCGACTCCCACCGAGTGAACAATCATTGGTTTTGTGCATACACTACCATATCACAAAATCCATGCAAACAGTATTTCATCGAAAATTATTTACTTCTAGCAATTGCTGAAAATCAAAAACTTAATTTCACATAAGTTTTCACTGTGTGAACATTCACTGGTTTATCAAAAATTAAACAGACGTCCATTCTACAATTGTGAAAACTCACATATAGACATTATTTCACCGTGAATAATTGTCTACTTTCAAAAGTTGTTCAAAATCAAAACATTGATTTTACAAAATATATATTTTAACGTGAAACCTACGTAACTTTGAAAATATATGTATATATTTTTGCTCCCTCTCGCGAGCATCCAACTTTGAACCGATAGTTCATTCCCATTTATGAAATCTCACATATTTAAAAAAGAAAATTTTGGCTTTCGTGAAAGCGCATAGACAAAATTTTTATCAGTAGACTCAGGTCTATTTTTTTATTTCCAAAACCTAAAACACATGGGTTTCCTCTTTTGGGTTTTGGTCCCACAAACGCTAAACTGACCAAAACCGAGCCTTCGAGCGTCCAAATCAGCGGTGACTCATCTCTCCGTGCTCACGAGATGACACTCTATCTTGCTGTCAGGGTCCTTATCTATGCACTTGCTCGTACATGACACCATTGGGGCAAATCGAGGATTCTGAAACTATCTTTATATGACTGAGTTCAACCACTGATCTCGCCGACTGAAAATCACCATCTAATGCTTACCGCGGAACATGACTGTCCCTCACTAAGCAGGAGACTTAATATTGATGGTGGATTTTCAACAAAGGGTAAAACCATAAAATCATGAGGCATGTTTTTGACACGGCTTTCAGGCATGCAACGATTCTTATTTTACGAAGCCATGATGAATATGTTTCCTGAAAGGCCTCCACTAGCTGAGCGTTCAGTGCCACGCATTTCATCATGTCCTCTATGTAGAATAACATAATTGGGTGGTTCTCCGTAAGATTGAGAGTAACAACGCCTTCAGGACGTCGGTGACACTCACTATTCCCTGACTACATGAGAGAGACCCGCCTCTACATAGAAGAACGATTGGGAGGTTCTCCGTAGATTGAGAGCAACAACGCCTTCAAGACGCCGGTGACACTCACTGTTCCCTGACTATGTAGAGAGACTGTGTATAGATCCAGGCGGTTCTCCGTAGATTGAGAGCAACAACGTCTTCAGGACTTCGGCAACTCGCTATCTTCTGACTATACACCTTCGGAATGAGTATGACGCTTTAACTGGCTAATATCTCTTATGCAATAGATTAATTCTTCCGTGAGATTTACCACTGAATTCCCAGAATGATCTATAATTGCTTATATTCCATGGTCGAATCCACGGCCTGATCCCATGGAATGGCAATAACAATTGCTCCTATTCCATGGTCGAATCCACTGCCTGATCCCATGGAATGGCAATAACAATTACTCCTATTCCATGGTCTAATCCACTTCCTGATCCCATGGAATGGCAATAACAATTGCTCCTATTCCATAGTCGAATCCACGACCTGATCCCATGGAATGGCAATAACAATTTCTCTTGTTCCATGGTCGAATCCATGGCCTGTTCCCATGGAATGGCAATAACAATTGCTCATATTCCATGGTCGAACCCACGGCCTGATCCCATGGAATGGCAATAAATAATTGTATCATCTCATTATTCCGATTTCATGATCAAATTCACGGCTAATCTCATGGAATTATAATAGATAATTTTATTACTCCGATTTCATGATCGAATCCACGGCTGATCTCATGAAATGGTAATATTTAATTACTCCGATTTTATGGTCGAATCCACAATCCCACGGAATGGTGATACTTAACTTTATTATTCCGAATTCATGCTCGAATCCACGACTGATCCTATGAATTGATAATAAAACAACTGCTCATTTTTATTGCTCAGTTTCATGAATCATTCTCCACTGAATTTCATAAATTAGTAATAAATACTCAACAATCAGGCATCTGGATCATCACTGAGTAAGCCCCACGAAAATGGTGCAAGTGTACTCGACAATGATGCACGAGTGAACACCCGGATGCACAAACGAGCATTCAAAAATATGGACAGATGAGCAATCCTACACAAAACAGGAGAAAAACAACAAATAATAATAAAATAATAAGAGGTGCCCAGGGGCCGGGCCCACCGGCCGGCCGACCGTGCCTTGGCCGTGGCCGGTCCCATGCCTCTTCCATTATTTTTCCCTATTTTGTTATTTTCATGAACTCATGAAAACTCCTTGATTTTAGCAACTTTCCTTGTTTGAGCAAAACTCATAAATTCTCCATAACTTCATGGATTTATGAAAAATAATATTATAAAATAGGGAAAGGTGTGCGGGACCGGGCAACCTAGCCGGCCGGCCATGCCCAAGCCGTGGCCGGTCCCACACCTCATAATCCCTAGATTTTTATAATTATTACTCATGAAAATCCTCTGTTTCAACAAAACTCACGGATTCTCCATAATTTCAAGGATTCATAAAATAATAATATAAAATTAGGGAAAGGTGTGCGGGACCGGGCAACCGAGCCGGCCGGCCATGCCCTAGCCGTGTCCGGTCCCACACCTTGCAATTCCTAGTCTTTTATAATTATTATTTTTTTCCTCAATTCATGAAACTCCTTGGTTTGAGTAAAATTCATGATTCCTTCATATTTTCTCAAATTTTCCTCGAATCGTGAAAAACTAAAAGCCAACATAATCACATGACCGCGTAGCCTCTCACGACAATTTTAAATGTTAAAATACTCTTATTTTAATATTTACAAAATATTGATTAATTGAGCATACATGCTCATTCCAACAAAAATCAAGAATTTCAGTCAAGATGAAACTCTTCTGAAAATTCACAATGTTGCTCGAACGCATATCAGAAAATGCTGAAACTCTCAGTACGGAGACACGGACACCACGGCAACACGTGCATGCCTTCATGACCGACCAGAGTCATCCCTAGGGCTTGAAAAAAACCGTCCCCACACGTTTTCATAATTCTGACCTAATTTGCTCAATTGCTCATATTGGGCCCAAACTCTCTCCAACCAACCTGGGGATTGCTCAAAGACCAACAGCTGGTCCCGTGATCACCAAGAGCCGGCTCATGCCCTCTTGGTCGGTCTCCCATCTTTCATACTTAGGTTTTATCACCTAATGTTGAACCCAACAATATTTCAATAAATGATGAATCCGGCATTTAATCATCATTCTTTCACCAACTCTCCAACTGAGAACCCTGGTGCGTGCTCACTAGAGCACTGGACATCACATGGACGCCATATCCCATGTGGTCGGTCCTTCTATCACTCATGACCTATTTTCAGCGATTCATCAGTTAACAAATAATTGATCTAAAATTAGGGTTTCGAATAAATGTCTTACGAATCATCATTCCGAGCAAGATTCAAACACTAATGAATTTATGATGGATTCAACAACCAACATCTGAATTAATCATATAATTTTTGGTAATATGCCAATATTTTAATATTTTATTGGGTCACGTCATCAATAAATATTTCGTCGAATTGAGCAATACTTGCTCAGTTGCTCAAATATTGATCCAGCTATCAATACTTAGTAATATTAGTAATTTTTCGAATTGAGCAATACCTGCTCAGTTGCACGTAAAATTATCAACGTTCAGTATTTTGTTGAAATGAGCAATACTTGCTCAGTTGCACGTCAAAATTATCAGTTTGTCGAATTGAGCAATACTTGCTCAGTTGCTCGAATATTGATCCAATTATCAATATTCAGTAATTTATGAATCGAGCAATACTTGCTCAGTTTCTCGAATAATCCATGTATATTCAGTAACTCATCAATATTCAACAACTCGTCGAATTTACAATATTTGCTCAGACGAGCAATATTAATACTCATGAATCACTGAGCATTCGTCAATCATGCTCGATTCAACAAAACTTAGACTCACTGTCTAATCAGTCAATAACTGACTAATTAAAACACGTCTGCCTTGCAGAACTCCACGATTTGTGAGACATCAATCACATCACAAATGGGGGGATATCACTTAGGTTTCTGGTCTGGCGGTCTACGGCACGTGGATTCATCCACGACGAGAAATGTGTGTAAGTCGTGCAAACGGTTGAAGGAGTTAGAAAAGTAGTGGGTGCACGATCAGTCAAGTATCCACACAACATGGAACTGACTTTAACACGATCTCCCACTTTCTCACTCTTTCACTCAAGAAACCGTCACACTTACAGGGATCAATGTGTTCACAACTCTGACAATATAAATAAGTCTCTGAATCCGTGATTGAAATATAATGACATCATCAGCAATCGTCCACACAAAATTTCTCGAGTAACTACTCTCAAGAATTCATTAATCCATCAGAGCTTATCCAAACTTCACAGTTTACCAATTATTGCAGAAACCTTCAACACATCCAAAATCTTTGATCATCACTGATCCCACACAATTCTCAACTTCCCTCCTACATATCAACCCATCTCCCTCTTTGCGACTGAATTGACTCTGGAACGGCCATTGACTAGGTTTAGGCCGGAGTCCTACAGATTGATCTCTCGAATCTAAGAACTCCCTTTTCAGTGCATCTGTGTGAGGTTCAACAGTTTGCTCGGTTGAGGAGTCTTGACCGCACGCTCGACTCTTCACTTCCCTAAAAACCAGTAAACCGTTTTTCCCCATCTAAACCCCCGCTTTTTCAATTGGTATCAGAGGAGCAAACACGTTTATGACCTTACAAGTCTGTGTTTGTAGCGATCTGACTCTATGGACAAGAGTACTATCTCTAATGACGCAACATCAGTTCAGAGACTCTCGGGTGAGCTTCAAAGTCCTGAAACTTCTGAGAAAAACTCTATCTCCGGTTCCTTGACTGAACCTGCATTCGACTGGAAAAAATCTCTTGATGAGAAGTTGGATGAACTGTCAGATGACAGTGATTCAGAAGAAGGACAAAGTATCGATGAGGAAGTCTCTCAATATATTAAGTTGTTTGACCATGCTTTGAAAGAAAAGAAGTCAACAACTTGCTTGACTAATTATATGACTCCGTTTTGTCAAGAAAACAGAAAATTGAGAAAACTATTTAAAGGATATGATGGCGGATATAATCTCATAAAATCTATCGTTAAAGATCGTGAGGAAGATGTACGCATATAAAGGTCTGAATGTGATAATCTTCTCTGAAATATCTTTGTGTTGAAAGAAAGACCTGCAGAAGCTGAAGCAAGATATGACTCTCAACAAAAATGTTTTGATGACAAAGAACTCAGTCATCTTGCCAAAGAAAAATCCTTGGAGACTGACCTTGCAGCTGCTCTTGATAAAGTGAAATCACTGATAGACGCATTTTTGTGTATAATTTGTCCTCAATGTTTCGTATTGTTGGTACTCGATTTCGTACTTATTATTTTGTTTTTGTATTTGTGTAGGTGTTTTTGGAAAAATAAACATGTGTGGAAAAATCGGCTCGAAAAGTTGCTCGGGCACCCTCGGAGGACATTTGCTATGCTGACTCTCATCTTGGATAAAGGGCTCTCAATTACAAAGGGGCACCCAGATGATATTCACACCCCCAGCTGTTGGATAAGGGCTGACCATCCTCTTCGTTTGAATTTCTTGTTTTGGCGGGAAATTGTGTTCATCACTAACAGAAATTAGGGTTCGTGTTCTGGAGGTGATTTAAGCAGACTCAACGGCTGAAATTGCATGCGACGACTTCATTAAGCTTAACAGGCGAGGTATGATCAATGGCTTGGACCAGAATTGGTTGAAGAATTCGATTGAGCATATCAGGGAAAGATGGTTTTATTCTCGGTTTTTCAGTTTGAAACAAAGAATGGTTTGAGAGAGATTAAATTTCGGGTCTGGATTGGAACCAGCCTGTTTCTACGAAACAAGGTTGGTATGGTTGTTTGTTTCGACTAGGCTTGGCTGAATCATCGAACAGGGAAGATTTCTCTTGATTATCGTTAAACAGACTTGGAATATTCTCGGGATTCTTCCGAGCCATTTATGGTAATTGTGTGTGACCCGAGTGTACTGTAATCAAGTTGTTACGTGTCTGGATGATGACTCAGCGTGTTGAATGGGGTTAGGAAGCTGCAGGCGCTTGAGAAGTTAAAACAGGAAGCAAAAGATTCCCGAGTTAATGGTTTGACAGTGAGAAGATTTCAGAGTTTATTACGAAGATATTTGGGTGTTGTGACTATATAAAGGGTGTAAGGACTCACAAGAGGGGGATCGAGAGTTGGGAGAGGCGACAGAGAGGAATAGGAAGCTGCAAAGCAGATTTTTATGCTGCTGCAGGGAAGAAGAACCTGAAGAACATAAAACCGTATAAAACTGTCGTTTTAAGGGTCGCATATTTAACAGTTTGTAACGGCCAGTTTCTAACGATTACCTTCAGTTTGTAACAATTATTGTAACTGTGATCTCTGTAACGCTTTTTCAGTGTTGCGAATTGCCTGAGTTATATTTTCCTCTTTGTAAACACCTATTGAGCAATACAAAATTCCTTTGAGTGTGTTTTCACCATGTGGAGCTAGAACCCATCACTGGGACAACGGAGGAAGCTGGATTTCATCCTTGGGGTAATTTAATTAATTCCTTATTTACTTTTTGCACCGATCTTAAATGATTTATGATTTCTATTAATCAATTGTTATCTTGTTAGCTAGTGTATGCTTAGTCTTAGGTGTTTTAGACTAAGACTATGCTTGTAATTTACAATTGATGTTTTACGAAATCTACTTTGGAAAAGAATAGAGTCATTGTTTCTTTTCTTTTGAGCTATTAATGTCTAGGATAAATTTATGAATCCTATGAACATGAAAAGCAGTGGAATCTCGAGTCTCGGTCCCTCTTCATCCTGTGACTTTATTTTGTATATATATATTTTCTTATTTTTAGTATTTTCTTTTATTAAAACATAAAATCAATCCGACAAGTCTGAGTGAACGACAACCTTTCTTACCACTATTAAAATTCGATCAATTTTTGGCGCCGCCAACGCGGAATGGTGTATAGATTTATTTTTAGGTTTTATTTTTATTTTTATTATTTTTGTTCTTTTTTACGCCTTTTGGTATTTCTTATTTGTTTTCAGATTTGGAGCTGAGCTAAAGAAAAAGGGAGAAAGTGCTGAAAACAAAAGCGAAGCCAAAGAAGGAAAGAAAAGAGGAATCCAAAAGGAGTGAAGAAGAAGATTTTGTATATTATTTTATTTTATTTTTTTAGAAACTGTAATTAAGGTTTTTATTTTTGTAATATTTTATTTTTGGACATTTATTTTTTCTTTTCTTTCGGACATTGAGCTTTGGGACTTTATTTTTTTTAAAACTCTACGGAAGGGTAGTTTTAAATATAAAATGTGTGCAGAGAAAGACGGCGATTACGATATCGCCTCGGCCCCTCGGGTTCGTACATGACATAGGAGTCGTGGCCCGAGTCGACTTCAACGGTTCAACCCCCGTCTGGAACGGGAGGTAAGAATTCTAAACACCCGCGAATCCCCTGTCAGCGGGTTTACTGGATGATTTTGTATGCATATATGTTGAGGACCTGAAATCGGATTTAATTTTCTAGTAAAGGGCAAGGCCTGGCCAAATCAAGATAAGGACTCGGATTTCATCACTGTTTCCTTCTTGCCCGCCTTAGGAACACGTGACCTACGCGAACCTAAGCTTAAAATATTGACTAGAACGAGACCGATAGGGTAACGAGCTTAATAGGAAAGTCATTCGAAAAATATTGGTTACTCTTCTAAGCATACTTCGAAGTTCATGATGGTTTCTGTGAGTTGAATGCGTGACTGCGTCGCCTTGTAATACCGGTGAGGCCTTGGGTATCAAAGCTCCACCGAGCTTCCCTCGCCTCTATTCAACTTACTTTGACTCGGATTTGATTCCAGAGGGGTATGCTTAAATTGTAACGAATTCCCTTTCGAAGAATTAGAAGTTGTTCTAGAAACAATCTAAGTGGAGCCATCATGCTTTTTGTTTGCTAGATAAAATAGGCTTGTTTTGGTCGAGTCATCCTTCTTTGTGTTTGTTTAGAATTCCCTTGCAGTTAGGATGTCGAACTGGTATTATAATAGCCAATACAATGAGTATCCGACTGAGCATCTTGGATATTATCCTTTTTATGACCATAGTGTGAATAATGATTGGGAACGCGAAACCTTTGAAGGTTATGGTCTATACCATTGTGATCCCAATTACTATGCACATACCCACAGGTCATACGAGCAAAACAATCCTTCTATTTCTCTAGAAGAGTCTCTCAAGAGTTTTAATGAGTCAACACGGAAGTTATTTATGAAAGAGACTTATAATATTGTTCTCCCAGAAGAGTCCGTAGAGAAGTCAACTAAGATTTCTCTAGAAGAGTCCCTCAAGCAATTTACTGAGAGTGCAAATAGGATTGTGGAAAAACTTGCTCAGGATAGTCTTAATTTCCAATATAGTGTTCCCAATACCACCCTTGAAAATAAGGATAGTTTTTATTCACATAATCAAGATGACGAGGTTAGAATTGGTAACACTACTTGTTTAGATGAAGTTCGATCATTATCATGTTATTATAATGATGATTATGATAAGGATAGTATTGATGAAGAACATGAAATATGTAGGCATAGTGATCAGGAATTTGTTACTCCGATTGAGATTTATAATGATAGTGTTGTTTCTAGTACAAATCCAAATAATTATAATAATTATTCACCTATTCAAAAGGATGAGGATTTGACTAGAGATACCACCGTTTTAGACGATGTAGTTCATGATCCTTTAGCCTGCAGTATGTTGGATAATCCATTATTTGATGTGCCTATCAGTGAATCGGAGGAAGTAACTATGATTAACACCTTAGTTAATGAGCCTTTACTAGAAACTTTCGCTGGTAATCCTTTATATGATTGTGATGATGGTTTAGAGGAAAGAATTTACCCTGAGAATAATGTTTTAGAGTCTAGCAATTTAGAAACACTAATCTTAGAAGACCATAAACTCGTAGAGATGAGTGAGGATGAACCAGACTTAGAAGAATCAATTGACCATTTTCAGGAATCTGATGACCTAGAAATTAGGGAAGTTGTGACTAGTCTTTCTAGAGACACGGAAAACTCTAAGTTTGGGGGTAATTATCATTCTCCATTTTAACTATTAGAAAGTTCCCTCGTGTAGGACTTGAAATTTGTGCCTCAACCATCTTACAAGATTATCTTCATACACATTTTACCGAACCTAATGATGTCCAGAAAGAAGCTCAGTTGTTAGAAACCCATCCTCTGGTTGATGTGGTTAACCCAGGCTATGATACCAAGATTGACTTTGTTTTCCCACCAAAAACTTTTCTTCCAATTGTGAGAACATATGATTTTCAGATGTGTTGGTTATTAAGTTTTGAGACTAAACCTAATTACTTTAGGATATTAGGGTCGACACATTTTCTTAAGAATGACCATTATTATGGTCAACTATGTGAGTCAAATCTGATTGACTTAGAGGATCCCCAATTATTCAGGTTGTTGTTATGTGCTTCTAAGTTCATAGTTGAGTTTTTCCAGACTCTAATACCTGAACCGGATCTTAGATTTGAGGAAATCCAACCAATAAAAGCTTTTTATTTATACCCTTTTATAGAGCCTGAACCTGAACCACAACTAGATGTAGTTGTCTTAAGCAAGGGTATGTTCGGTATCTTCTTGGTCTGTTGCAGTTTCCTCTTCTTGTGGGTAATACTTTTTGATCTAGATGACCCACAATTATTCCGGCTACTGCTATATGATTCTACGAGGTGACTAATTCTTCCAATGTCTGGATGAAGACTTTAAACTTAGCACTTCTTGGGAGGTAACCCATTTTCATGCGACACGGTAATATTCTTCCTTATTTCTTTTCCCTCAAGTGGTAATAGTTTCTCCATGTTCATGTTTTCAATTTATCTTTAGAACATTGAGGACAATGTTAGATTTAATTTTGGGGGTAAGGGAGAAACTTCTAGCGTCACATAGTATCCGGTTAGCTAAGTTTACATACTGTTTCTCACCGAAAAGATAGAAATTGGAATTACTAGGGATAACATTCTACTGAGACATTAGAGAAAAAGCCATTGAGATCTTTGAAATCCAGGAGAGAACTTGTTCCTTTTAGAGGGTAACCGTGATGGACCTAACCATCCATGATAGAAAGGCAAGTAGGTCATAAGGAAATGCCAGAAAGACAAAGCAACCTCACAATGTAGTCTTAGTTACTGGATTACGACTCTCTCTCAGTAGAAACTTATCATCATAAACAAGCGGAGAGACATCAAAATCTATGAAGAAAGTTGAATACATTTAAGGTTTAGAAGCAACAATAGAAAAGAATAATTCAAAAATCAAAGTTGAAGACTTAGTAACAAGAAGTTATAAGAGCAAATGATATAAGTTGTTGAAGTTCATGATACCAAGACATCACAAGTTGCGAAGATCCAAGTTCTAAAGTCCTTCTCTCATGGTCATTCAAATTTTTGTCTTGTGATTTTTGTGTTAAAAAAAAATTAAAAAAAAAATCATCATTACGTTCTTAGTTTTTTGTTCAATAAAGCCATAGGGAAGTAGAAATCTATAAGGAAGTTTCAAGCAAGAAACTAAGGAGAAAAGTTAAATTGTCAAGGTTCTACGAGATTCAAGAGTTTATCATCAACAGTTGAAGTCGAAGAAGACGTTGTTTCTACTGAGCACTATGAGAGAGTCGAAGAGAGATGCATATTGGTTGCTTTGTTAGTCCGCTTTCCATTTGGCACAAGATCTTTCTAGCACTGGTTCAACTCATCACACGTAATTAGTCCAGCTGTGTAGAAGATGTCCCTCTCATCTTTATCTCTCTCCTAATCTTATCCAGCTGTAAAGCGGATGCATCTTACAATGTTTATCTAGATGTGTAGCGGATATCTCTTTATCTAGCAGTGTTGTGGATGTGTCTCCCCTTTTCTTTAGTCAGCTTTAGAGCTGGTGCCTTTAATTTCTCTGACAATTCTAGTTACTTGGAGATAGGTTGAGAATATGTATGTCCTCATAGATCTTTGGATACTTGTGACCAATTAGAAGTCTTGGTTTTGTGGGTACACCTCTGGTAAACCCTCCTGAGATTAACTCGGTTTTATTTTTTATTAGTTTTGCTCGAGGACTAGCAAATAATAAGTTTGGGGGTATTTGATAGACGCATTTTTGTGTTTAATTTGTCCTCAATGTTTCGTATTGTTGGTACTCGATTTCGTACTTATTATTTTGTTTTTGTATTTTTGTAGGTGTTTTTGGAAAAATAAACATGTGTGGAAAAATCGGCTCGAAAAGTTGCTCGGGGCACCCCCGAAGGACATTTTCTATGCGGACTCTCATCTTGGATAAGGGGACCCTCAATTACTAAGGGGCACCCAGATGATATTCACACCCCCAGCTGTTGGATAAGGGCTGACCATCCTCTTCGTTTGAATTTCCTGTTTTGGCGGGAAATTGTGTTCATCACTAAAAGAAATTAGGGTTCGTGTTCTGGAGGTGATTTAAGCAGACTCAACGGCTGAAATTGCATGTGACGACTTCATTAAGCTTAACAGGTGAGGTATGATCAATGGCTTGGACCAGAATTGGCTGGAGAATTCGATTGAGCTTATCAGGGAAAGATGGTTTTATTCTCGGGTTTTCAGTTTGAAACAAAGAATGGTTTGAGAGAGATTAAATTTCGGGCCTGGATTGGAACCAGCCTGTTTCTACGAAACAAGGTTGGTATGGTTGTTTGTCTCGACTAGGCTTGGCTGAATCATCGAACAGGGAAGATTTCTCTTGATTATCGTTAAAAAGAGTTGGAATATTCTCGGGATTCTTCCGAGCCATTTATGGTAATTGTGTGTGACCTGAATGTGCTGTAATCAAGTTGTTACGTGTCTGGATGATGACTCTGCGTGTTGAATGGGGTTAGGAAGCTGCAGGCGCGTGAGAAGTTAAAACAGGAAGCAAAATATTCCCGAGTTAATGGTTTGACAGTGAGAAGATTTCAGAGTTTATTACGAAGATATTTGGGTGTTGTGACTATATAAAGGGTGTAAGGACTCACAGGAGGGGGATCGAGAGTTGGGAGAGGCGACAGAGAGGAATAGGAAGCTGCAAAGCAGATTTTTCTACTGTTGCAGGGAAGAAGAACCTGAAGAACATAAAACCGTATAAAACTGTCGTTTCAAGGGTCGCATGTTTAACAGTTTGTAACGGCCAGTTTCTAACGATTACCTTCAGTTTGTAACAATTATTGTAACTGTGATCTCTGTAACGCCTTTTCAGTGTTGCGAATTGCCTGAGTTATATTTTCCTCTTTGTAAACACCTATTGAGCAATAAAAAATTCCTTTGAGTGTGTTTTCACCATGTGGAGCTAAAACCCATCACTGGGACAACGGAGGAAGCTGGATTTCATCCTTGGGGTAATTTAATTAATTCCTTATTTACTTTTTGCACCGATTTTAAATGATTTCTATTAATCAATTGTTATCTTGTTAGATAGTGTATGCTTAGTCTTAGGTGCTTTATATACACTATGCTTGTGATTTACAATTGATGTTTTACGAAATCTACTTTGGCAAAGAATAGAGTCATTGTTTCTTTTGTTTTGAGTTTTAAATGTCTTAGATAAATTTATGAATCCCATGAACATGAAAAGCAGTGGAATCCCTAGTCCCGGTCCCTCTTCATCCTGTGACTTTATTTTGTAAATATATATTTTCTTATTTTTAGTATTTTCTTTTATTAAAACTTAAAATCAATCCGACAAGTCTGAGTGAACGACAACCTTTATTACCACTATTAAAATTCGATCAATCACTGGAAGAGAGTCTGAAAAGATTCAATTCTAGCTCTACAAAATTGTCTTCTATGATTGGAGCATGTAAAGAACATCGTGATACACGTGGTTTGGGCTATAAAGGAATAGACGCTCCAAAAACTAGTAAGATCAACTTTTTTAAAGCTGTTGATAATTCTTCATGTGAAAAACTTTCGCAGCTGGTTATATGGCTAAAAACAAGGATTCTACTTCTTCCAAATATACTCACACGAGAACGGTTAAGAATAATTCCTTTAACTGCTATTACTGTGGGAATAAAGGATATTCTGAGCGAAGATGTCGTTTTCGTTTGAGGAATGAAAAATTTCACAACATGCTTGTATGGATGTCTAAAGAAGTTATCAAACCTGTCTCTCACATTGTTGGAGTAAAGGGCAATTTCGACAATCAAGAAAACTACTATGATAAGTCTTTTCTTAATTGTGCCTTTGAAACGAAAAATGGTAGAAGGAAGAATGGTCGAAGAGTAACTAACTTCTTAAATAACTCTGAAAAGAGGAAAAGACATATGAGAAATAAAGAAAAGTCAAGTTTCTTGTCACTCCCTCGAGAAGGCCGCAATTTCAAGAGTTCTGCTCCAGATTGCTTACATATCAATAATCGAGTCTCAGAACTTAAGGTAAGCATAAACAGAGTCAAACGGGGCATCAAAAAAACATGGAAAGCGATTGACTCAGGTACTCCTAGTTCCTTTCTTAATAAAATTCATTCGACTATGTCATGTGATTTGTCTCAAAATCCTTCTGAAGGAGAAAAAGAAGAAGTCAAAATTGATGAGCAAAATGCTCATCCTAATACACCATGACTGACCAATACAACATCTCTCTTTTAATTTAAGAAGTATGCTCATTGTTCTCAAGAAGTGTGTCTTGAGAAATGCTGTCGAGGTTGTATGTTCTCTCTTCTTGTTTTTGATTTTTAAAATATGTTGAGCTTCGCTCCAGTTTTTTCTCTTGTAGATAATCATGATCCTTCTTCCTTGAGAATTTTTTTTCTGTGTGCGTGTACTTCCTCTAAATAGTTGGTTCTCAATTATTTTTCGTGATTTTAGAACTCCATTCTTCTCTTGGTCGCATCTTAAGGCCGTGACCACCAATGCACAAACTCCTGGTCCACACGAACGTATACAAGTTTTCCTAAGGTTTTCCATGGAACTTATTTATATACTTGGGTGTCATCCCGTGTTACACTGTTCTGAAAGGTCAAAGGGGTTTACCAATTTGGTGTGCACAATGAATGGAGAAAACGAAGATGATGAAGTCAAGAAGGGGAAGACTATCGAGTTTCATGAGAATCCTGTTTTCATAACATGCCTTCATTCCTTTGATCATGAAAAAAAACCACCAGTTCAAATATCATCACAACTGGTAGGAAATCTTTTTCAATATTTTGAAGTCGTTCGTGAACAACTCGGAATTGCAACAAGGAATCTTGAGTTTTTGAAAAACGAACTGAAGAAAGCATCTGATGAGCTCATCTTTGTTCAATCTCTGGTTGCTAACCGGATCTAGTGTTTTTCAGATCATGTTCTCTATAGGAGTTTGTTTACCTAGTAAATATTATTTTGTTGTTTTGTTTAGAAGAATAACTATAGGTTGGAATAACTATTATTGTGATTACACATAGCTATGTCCAACGTTTTCATCTTCTTGTTTTATAGATTTAGTGGTTTAAATTCTAAATTTGTTTGGAAGATGATTTTTGCAGTATTAATCTTTATGATTTTATATATTGCAATATTGTTATGAGATGCGTGTGTTTACGTCCGTGAACTTGACCGTCCCATATCTTGTCAAAAGTAAAGTCTTTCGTATGTCGATATGCATGTATTGATAAAAGAATGAATGGACTTTTGACAAATACAAAAGTTAAGCCTATATTGTCAATTATTGATGAAACATAGGTTAAAATCTTTTGTTTGCAAGGATTATGTCTATTAAATATCGTTATGCGAATAGTGATGGAAAATATAATGAATCCTTGTGTATTCCTTAGTAACTAATCTTCCCTGATCCATATTTTATGTATTACTGTGAGGCTCCGTAAAGTGTCTTATGTTGAGCATTGAACAACCAAGTTGATTATTTTAATGATTAGCTTTGTTGTTGTTCCGTGAGGTACTTTATGTCGAGCATATTCAACTAAATTAATCATCTTGTTTGGTTATTTAGTTGTTGCTCCGTAAGTTTTCTTATGTCGAGCATGACCAATTAAATTGATTACTTTTGTGATTAGTTTGATTGTGTATTTCGATTAAATTAATTATGGGTTCTCTTGTGATTAATCTAATTGTATATTTTTGAGTCTCCATACGTTCACTTATGTTTGAGCATTTGTCGATTAAATTAATCATGGGTTCTCTTGTGGTTAGTTTAATTGAATATTTTGGATTCAAATACATACTTGTATGTGATTTTTTATGTCCAAAAAAATCCTTCTTTTCCTTCAAAATTAAGGTCGCTCTTGTTGTTCTCTCGGGAATGACATCATATGGGGAGAGTTCTTTTTGAACTTGCGCTTAATTGTCAAATCTTTGTGGGGAGTGCGGCTGTGGAATATTATAGGGGTTATCTTGTATCTTTAAACTCCTTGATAAATGCATTTAGCTTCGGCTTTATGATTGCATATAAATAAGATGATGTGTGTTCTTTCTTTTGGTCATGAAATGTCTCTTTCAGAAATTTCATTAGGATCCCGTTCTTGTACCGTTGCCAATTTTATTGACAAAAAGGGGGAGAATTAATATGTAGTTCACACTACAAATACATATGGTTTTCGTATCATTATGTAAGGGGAAGTGGTTTCCATGTGAGATGGAGTATTGACTAAGGGGGAGTGATACATATCACCATAGTATTGTTGTTGAAGTTGTGATACAATTGAACTTTGACGTTGTATAATGATACTATGACACTGTATATATAACAATGATTGAGAACTATTATTTTCTTATTGTTATAGCTACGGATTTTCAACAACGATGATGCTAAACTTACAACCTTTGGGATCATTGGAGTACTTGGAAGTGATGAATATTTCGAATAATGTTGAAGATTAGGCATGTGGAATAGGAGCTACAAAAGTTAATTTTTTTTTTTTGTATTCCATATGTATTAATAGTTTTGCCATTAGAGCATTGCTCGGTCGAACTCGCATGCGTTGCTATCTCAAGCATGTTTGTCAATGTTAGTGATCAAAACTATAAGTCTTGATTTCTAGCCTACATAGCTAAAGGTCTCGGACTAGGATAGAAAGTGTAGTTGAGCTCAAGAACTCCATGGCAATCATCATACAAGACGAAGGACTACTTAAGGAACTGGTGGATCTTCATCGACTAAAAGGTATGTGGAGACTTGAACTTATCTGTCACTCAAAAGTCTATTTACTCTATATCCTACTCTTGAGACAAAATTTGTTTTGATATATAGACTTTCATTATACACATTTGCTATTTGGAGCCGAGTTTATCTCGCCTATCTATTTCTCGAAATATATTTTGGCAAGCTTTCGCTTTAGCCGTATTCATCTTTACCAAGTGACGAAAGTCATGTTATGTTTCAATCACTTTGAAAATTGCTCTGACGAAAAATGGTCTGTGAATAACGGCTATATAACGTTCTCTGAGAATGTTTCAATGATTGAAATGAGAGTTTAGATTACATAACCATTGGTGGATATAAGCATTGTTGTGGAAACACATATATGCATAAGTCTTATTTCTTGAACCAAAATTTGCGAACTTTGTTGATCAAGAGAAATGGAAGTGGCGTGAGTCAAGTCCGCGAACTGGCAGAACTTCTCGGCCCGGGATTTTCTACTGGAGTTTGTGAACTCCTTCCATGAGCTTAAGTCCGCCAACCCAGTCCGCGAACTTGAGCAGGTTATATCTAAAGTCGGTTGTTCTTGAACTAATATTTAAATAAACTAAGGAATGTTTTTGAAAACCGTGGCTATAAAGTTCATGAACAGATTCGAGTGAATCAAACCGATTTTGCTTCAATTGTGTCTTGTGTAGTTACATAAGATTTCTTTGCAATTGAACAACTCTCTAACTAGTTGTAGATGGTGGATTTTCCACAAGGGAAAAATCGTAAAACCATAATTATGCATACTCCGGATCCGACAATCGGATGAGTATTGAGACTCATGTCTCTCAACAAAGCGTGAAAGCTCATGCCATAAAATCTCTGTCTGAGAAGGCTGTCTCTCAGAGTATCTGTAGATGTGTAGTCTCCCAGCTGAGGCCACGACACATCTCATGAATAATGATCAATTTCAGTAATTATTTCTATATAGAATCGAAAGATTGGACGGCTCCTAGATAGCATGCCTGCTAGTATAGAGCGACAACGTCTTCAGGATGCAACCAAGTTTTCCCTGACTATATAGGAGAAATATGATACTCCAGCAAGTTCATATTGCTCAACTCTCAGATAATTAATGCTCCTAGGTAGGAAGCCCTGCTAGTATAGAGCCATAACCGCCTGAATATCCAGCAATATTCTACGATTCTTCGTTATATTTCGTCATTTCAATTTGTGGTTCTTCCCAGCAGAATTCCACGGGTTAGTGATAAATATTCAACGAAATAAGCATCTGAGCATCGAATAAGCCCTGACTAAAATGGTGCAAGTGTACTTAGCAATAATGCACAGACCAGCATTTGAATGCGCAAACGAGGATTTAAAAAATACGAATGAACGATGAACCTATGCAAAATAGGAAGGAAAAATAATAATAAAAAAATATTAGCAAAGGCGCCAGGGACTGGGCTCACCAGCCGACTGGTCATGTCGTGACCAATCCCACACCCAATTTATATTTTATCATATTTTATTATTTTTCCCTGATCTCATGAAAATTCTCTCGTTCGAGCAAATCTCCTTCGATTCAAGGAAATTCTTTAATCTCATGATATCAAGAAAATAATAAAATTAGGGAAAGGTTTCACGGGACCGAACACCAGCCGGCCGGCCATGCCCTAGCCGTGGCCGGTCCCACACCTCACGTCCTCATTATTTTATTATTTCTCTCAATCCATGAAAATTCCCTGATTTCATGAATTTTCCCTAAACCCATGAAAAATACTATAAAATTAAGAAAACTCGTGGGACCGGGCCCTAGCCTGCCGGTCATGCCCTAGCCGGTCCCACACGCCTCTTATTCTATTATTATTATTTGTTTTGTTTTCCTCATTCCATGAAAACTCCCTGATTTCAACAAAATACCTTGGTTTCAACAAATCTCTCTGATTCTATGAAAATTCTCTAAAATCATGAAAATTACATAAAATTGGGAAGAGTGCCATGGGACCGTGCCCGTCGGCCGGCCGGCCATACCTTGGCCATTGCCGGTCCCACACTCCATCACTCCCTATTTTATTATTATTTTATTTATCTCATCTCATGGAAGTTCCCTAATTTCATAAAACTCTCCGGTTTCATGGGATTTCCCTCAATTCAGAGAAAATACGCAAAATTACATAAAACTGGGAAAAGTGTGGGACCGTGCTTGTCAGCAGGCCTGCCATGCCCTAGCCGTGGCCGGTCCCACACCTTGCAATTTCCTGTTTTATTTATTATTTTTCATCATCTTATGTATTTTTCCTAGTTTCAGCAAAACCCTGGATTCTGCATATTTTCTCAAAATGTTGCTCAAACGCACATTGGAAAATATTGAAACTCTCAGGACTGAGACACGGACACTATGGTGACACGGGCACATCCCCTTGACCGACCAAGGGTGACCCTAAGGCTAATTGCTCATATTAGGTTCAAACTCTTTCCAAACAATTGGGGGTTTGCTCAAACGACCATCAATTGGTCCCACGGTCACCAAGAGCCGGTCCCATGACCTCCTGGTCGGTCGCTCATCTTTTCATGGCTAGGCTTTGTTATCTGTCGCTCACACGAGCATTATTTTAATAAATGATTAAATCAACATTTAATCATTCTTTCACCAACTGGTCCTCAAGAGACTTTGGTATTTTGCTCATTCGAGCATATGGGCGTTACATGGTGGACTCATCATCCCATGTGGCCGGTCCCTGCTTCACTCTGTGGTTGATTTTGAATAAATCATCATTCCATTAAAATTAGGGTTTTTGAATCCAGGGCTCTGCAAAAACATGATTCTGAGCAGATTAAAAAACTGATAATTTTATGTTGATTCCATGATCAACATTTTTATTTATTATGCTCGACCCAGCAGTCAGTATCTTAGATTAATATTTTATTTGGTCCTGCTACCAACAATTCATCAAATGAGCAATATTCGCTCAAACCGGTAATATTTGCTCGAATTAGCAATATTTGCTCGAACCAGCAATATCTGCTCAGATTCAAGAATATTGGTTCAACTATCAATATTCAACAATTCAGCAACACAGTTTGTTCGTCTTTGGTAATCAACATAATAATACCTCATCTCAGCAGACATATTTAATTCATGAGTTTCAGAACATTTGCAAATCATGTTCAACTCAGCAATACATGGACTCATCGTTCCATAAAGTCAACAACTGACTCCACAATCACGAGATATCAATCGTGTCACATGGGGGGATATTAACTAGGGTTTTGGTATGGAGGTCTACGACATGTGTGTTCACCCACGATGAGAATGTGAGCAAGTCGTGCAATCAGTTGGAAGAGTCAGCAAAGTAGTGGGTGGAAAATTAACCAAGTCTCCGCACGATGAGCAACTGGTTTTAACACGATTTCCTACTTCCCCACTCTCTGATTCCAGCAACTGTCACACTTCATGGGATCATGGTGTTTTTAATTTAGTAATATAAAAAGACCTCTGAATCATGATCGAAAAGACAAGATTCGAATACTCGAACATTCGTCTAAACAAGAAATTTCTCGGCAAGTTCATACGGACAATCTTTCGTCTACACGAACCAATCGTCTGAGCAATCACTCTCAATTGAGTAAAATTCAATCATTAAGAGCGTTCTTACATTGAATTCACAGCACACCTACAATCTCAGATCACCATTGATCCCACACATTTCTCAGCTTCCCTCCTACAGATCAACCCATCCTCTCTTGTGACCGAATTGACTCTGGAACAACGATTGTTCTTGGTTTAGGCCAGAGTCTTGCAGATTGATCTCTCGAACTTAAAGCACTCCCTTCTTGCAGTGCATCTGTGTGAGGTTCAACATTTCGCTCGGTTCAAGGAGTCTCCACACGGACGTCTCCTCAATTCCGTAAAAACTAGCAAATCGTTTTTCCCCATCTACAGATTGGAGACCACAGTGGGAGATTAATCTCTCGGTTGCAATCTCATGATTTCACAAGATGGTTGGTCTTAGGACTAATTCAACTGATCCAAACCCGATCCAGAATCTTTCAAATGGTAATGTTCCTCCTTCTAATGTTATATCTAATGGCACAGAAGGCGGAAGAACCCAGACTCTGACAGAGTTGTCTCAAATCCTGGAGATTCACGCCAGGAACATGGATCCGATGAAGAATACGATGAACCACATACTCGATTTCCTCATCAAACTGACATCTGAGTTAGGCGGCATCTCCGCATTAGAAGTGCCAACACTGGGAACTGATTTGTCACCCGACCCTCAAAGCAATAGCTTCATTACTTATGAGAAGCCGGTGGATCAGGAAGTTGCACAATTGATCGAAATTTTGTGTGAACTTTTACACTTTTCCAGGGAGCAGCGTACAGACACGTTTTCCGCACTCATCCAGATATCATCTGACGTGAAAATAACTCCACCAACCCCAACAGTTGAAGAAGTATCCCTGGTGTCTGAACATTCGATCGACAACATCATTTTTGGAGAAGAAGATCGCATGGCAGATGAAGGACATAATCGGGCATTGTACGTAACTGGTTTCATCAAAGGCACCGAATTTAGGAGGGCTCTCGTTGAAACAGGCGCTTCCACAAACATCGTAACTATTAAGACTCTCAGGATAGCCAGATTCCCACAAGGTAAAATCATTCTCCATCCCATTCTAATGACAGGATTTGAAGGAAGCCAAAGCCATACGTATGGATATGCGTATATAGATTTGAGGGTAGGGCCGATTCAATCGAAAGTGAAGTTTCATGTGATCAAACAAGAACCTGACTATCACATGATACTCGGGCGACCGTGGCTCCATGAAAACAAGGTGGTCCCATCAACCTACCATCAATATATGAAGGCTTTACTCCAACAACAAGATCGTTCGCATAGCCGCTTCATCATCTCCTTACGCTCTGGCCTACGATGCTGAATTCATCGAATCCCAGAGGAGCATTCCTGAACCTACTAAGAAGATCTACAGTACTCCACTTCCAAGTTGGAAAACTATTGAAGCTGTTGATGCGTCATCACTATCTCCAGAGACAGAACCAGTCAAATCACCTGCTATACCGGTCAAACGCCGCAAGGATCATGTCACGACTCCAGGATCCAATTTTATGACCATCCATAATGCAGAAGGGAGGGTCATTTATTGGCGGCGCAAAGATTAGCAATTAATAAGGGAGATTGATCAAGAGTCTCCCCGCCCTAATGAATCATGCCAGATCGAGTAATCGCCTGATAATTAGGTTCAAGATGCTCCACAAAAGTTGCAAGATGGCACGAATTCTACTACTGATGATCTTGAAACAGTTAACATCGGCAGAGAAGAAGTCCCGAGACCAATCTTAATCAGTTCTGCACTATCACTGGAGGAACGAACATGCCTAGTAAATTTGCTGAAAGAGTATCGGGATATCTTTGCTTGGACGTACGAAGAAATGCCTGGTCTCGACGACAAGCTGGTCACTCACCGTCTGCATATCACTCTTGTCTCCAAAGATGTCAAACAACCACCTAGACAGTTCAGACATGAAGTCGAGGAACAAATCAAAGTCGAAATTCAGAAATTGCTAGTAGCAGGATTTATCAAGCCTATCCAACATCCAACATGGCTGGCCAACGTTGTCCCAGTTAAGAAGAAGAATGGTCAAATCAGATGTTGTGTAGATTTTCGGAACCTGAATAAGTGTTTCCCAAAGGATGATTTTCCTTTACCCAACATTGATATGATCGTCGATGCAACCAACGACCACGGTATGTTCTCATTCATGGATGGTTACAGTGGATACAACCAGATCAAGATGTTTGAACATGATGCTGCCAAAACCGCGTTCCGCACTCCCATTGGGAACTTTCACTGCACTGTGATTCCCTTTGGACTGAAGAATACAGGTGCTACCTACCAACGAGCCATGACAACAATATTTCATGATATGATGCATAAGCAAGTAGATACAATTGTAATAATTAGCTTGAGATTGATATCTACGATAGGCAAGATAGAAAAGTAATCACAAACAAACTTCGTCTCATCGTTTGTGATTCCGCAATATATTTTTTCGTTGCGTCGATTAAAGAGGTTGGAGTAGGCTAGTATCTGTAGCGGCTTAATACAGTGTGTGTTCAATCTGGACTAGGTCCCGGGGTTTTTCTGCATTTGCGGTTTCCTCGTTAACAAAATTCTGGTGACTGTGTTATTTCTTTTCCGCATTATATTTGTTTATATAATTGAAATATCACAGGTTGTACGTTGTTCAATCAATTAGAATTTCCAACCTTTTGGTTGTTGATTTAAATTGATTGACACTTGGATATTGGTCTTTGGTACCATCTAAGTTATCTCTCTTTGATAAAGACTCGCAGATTTCTATTTGCTTGAGTAAAGATCAAATCGAGAGATTGAGATATAAACTCGTTGATATACTTTTTATCTGGATTGAGTATGACTGTCTAGTTGATTCTCTAGAAAGTATATTGGAGTTTGTCCATATAAATTGCTAAGCAAAATATTGGGTGTGATTGTCAGACCCCCGCTTTTTCACCTACCACTACTACTACCGAGTTTGATCTTTCTCAACAGCAAAATAACACCTTTACAAGATAAAACCTTGTGCTGAAATTAAAAAACCCAAAAAAAATAAAAATACTTACCATGCATTATAAGATGTATAACAGAAGACTAGACCTCTCCTTCAGTTCCACAACACCAACAACTACACACATTAGGAAAATATTTGTAAATTTTCACGAAGATGATCTTAAGACTTCAAGGAATGCAATCCTCCTAAGTCTTCCTCAAAAGATATTCCCAATGCTCTTCAGATGATCACCACTGATCATCGTCATCGTCGGTGTTAAAGCCCTCTTCTTCATAGGAGAAGTCTACGCCGCTATCAGTGCTGGTAGAAGCTGCAGGACCATAACCTCCATCCTCATCATCTTCTGATCCTTCATTTTCTTCTTCCTAAACCTCTGCTGCAATAGGATTGCCATCTACATCCATCCTTGGTATCTCCTCACCGCCTGAATCCACGTTCAGGGGTTCAGACATGGTACGAGCAAATATCCTGGGTTGAGCTTTCTCTGCCAAATAGAGTAGATACATTTCTGCATCATCTCTCTCGTGTCTTCTTCTCTCTCGAGCCTCTATTTCTGGATCAGGGTTCAAAAGTTTGGCTCATGTATCATGCCATATCTCAAGTACCTGACCAAGTGACCAACAATTAAAATCAAAAAATGGTCAAACATAATAAGGTCCCTGCACAATTATGTATATTTATTTAATTTTAATTAGTTAACAGATGGGCCATATCTTGAACTGCAGCATGGTTTGGCTCAGGCATCATGTCATATCTCAATACCCTGGTCCCTGACCAACAACTCAAATGAGCCACAAAAATCTACCATCACTATGTCAACAGCGCCTGAGACATAACTCATTATCATTTCATCTAATTTCATTCATTTGAGCCGCACAAAACTTCATCGGCAATAACGAAAGAATCGATCAACTCTTCTGTGAAACATCGATTTAAGGATAGATTTAAGTTCAATCGATCTCTCATAGAAGTATTGACACTGATTCATAATCTTGGAAATGCAAATCTGGGTTATCTTCATCGAAGATTCATTTGGGGGTTCCTTGGAGATTCATCTGCAGAAAACTTCATCAACAACAATGAATCAATTGATTCTTCTGTGAAAGATCGATTCAGGCCTAGATTTAAGTTTCATCGATCTCCAATAGAAGTATTGATAGTGATTCATAATTTTGGAAATGCAAATCTTGGTCATCTTCATCTAAGGTATTTCTCATTCATTCATTTGGGGGTTTAATGATTTTACAAATTGGAGGTTACACACTACTGATTTTGAATGGTACAATTTCTGACGGTGATTGTGAACATCTCTAACTTTCAGATTTTAGGTTTATTATGTTGTTGTGAATTGTATCCTTTTCTAGAATGTTTTGGTAATTATGAACATCTCTATCTTTCAGATTTTAGGTTTATTATGTTGCTGTGAATTGTATCCCGTTTTTAGAATGTTTTGGTGATTATGAACATCTCAATTGCATGATTTATGCCTCCACCAAGTAGTTTTATATGTTAGTTGACAGATGATCTTAAACTCAGACATAATATTTGGTTGTAGGATGTCAGCATTGGTGAATAAAGCTTGTATTCTATTTTGAGAAGCAGCATCTCAGGAGTCTTTGTGATTTGTATTCACTGTCATCTTGTAGAAATAAATTAGGTGTGCATAAGGCTCCACCAAGTAGTGTTCATGTCATTTATGTGCAAGTCGAATACGACGCAACCAACGCAAGCCAATTTTTATTAGTCATGTATTTGACAGAAGATATAAAGATCAAACATATATGAATGTTTGTAATTTGTCCCTTTGCCAGATTGTAGATTAAGACTAGGTGTGTATATGCCTCTCCATCAAGTGAATTAGACCGGATAAAGAAACACTAAAGTGAACTGTTTTCAGTATGCATTTGTTTTCAATACATTTTATCTGTGTACATGATCCAGTTCTTTGATTGTAGTTTTAGTTTCTAGAATACATCCTGCATCTCCAACATTATCGAAGCACAATCGTTGGACAATATAAATAAGCTAACTTCATCATATTGCATTTAAAAAAGTTACAACTGTTCTGTTCATTCAGTGTTGAGCAACATTTAGCAGCAACACTATCATTTCATATCCACTTACATGTTCATAAACTAAAACATACCCATTTACAAGTATTTCACCATCTTACCCACAAAAAGTCCAAATACCAAAAAGAAAACAAAAAAGAAAAGAAAAATAAACATAACATTACCCTACATTTTCAGTCTCCATTGCCAGAACCAAAAAAGAAACACATGATTCAGTGACTTACCATTTGCATTAGACCCCCTCCATTTTAATTCTTCTCTGTACTTTGATGATAATATCTATTTCTTAACCATTTTTTAACATTATGTCATCATTTCCATTCGAGCACTTAGCCAAAAATCCACCATCTCTCTACAGAAGAATTCAAATGTCGATAAGGCTTCCTCATTGTCATAATAGGCACTCGGAATCAGAATCATCAGATTCATCTTCCTCCTCATCAGAACCCTCTTCTTCCTCATCAGACCCCACTTCCTCCTCATCAAACCCCTCTTCCTCCTCGTCTTCATCTGCATCGTCCGCTTCAGAATCGGTCTGTTGGGCCAACAATGCATCATTAATCCCAAATCTCTCATCTTTGCGAAATTCCTTAATTATCTCTTCTGGGACAGAAAAAGTATGTGTATCACTTCGATGATCAACAAAAATAACAGACTCTTCATCTTCGGAAGCATTTGCATCATTGTTATGTGGCCCATATTCTTTCTTCATTACTTCCATTTCAGCCAACCTCATCTTTTTAGCCTGCACTTCCCAGAACTTTTCCTCCTCTTCATCATCTATGAAAAAATCAAGATGACGCTTCTTTTGCAAAATCTGTACCGGTTTCTCTACCGGTTTTTCAACTGGTTTCTCTTCTGCTTTGTTTTCATTCATTGCAGCATGCGCATCTTCCTAGAGAGGTTGGACTTCAATATCATAACAAGTCACTTACTCTCTTTTGTACCTTCTTCATATCACCTTGGTCATCTGCCCAATCATTTGCATAGTGGCTGATAAACTTTCTCGTCTTTCTTTCTCTTCCAACTCTTTCAATAGTTGCTCTTCAGTCATGGGGGATTTACCCTTTCGTCTGTGTTGATCATCATCACCAGCCATTTTGATTGATTTGATTTAGAAAAATCCAGTAAACAGTAGTCTCCCTCTACAAATTTCTCTCTGAAATTATTTGCTCTCTCTATCTAACTCTTTGGTTTTCCTGTTAATCCCCTAATAAACTACTCTATCAGGAATAGTAAACTATAAATTCTTGGAGGGTCATGCCTATTCCCAAGATAAAGATTTAATCGAACACGTTCCCTAGTCTAAATGGCATCTATTCTAGCCCACTATATCATAATGACGTGATAAACCTAGGTAAAATGGCATTTTGGTTAACTAAAAATAACTAGATAAAAAAAAAGTTATTTCCTTCTCTTTCTTGCGCGGCAGAAAGACTGGAAGAGGAGAATAGAGAAAACCTAGGTAAGAAAATAGAAAAAAAAAAATTTATCCTTCTCTTATCAGATTAAATTCGAACTTACTTGTTTAATTTCATGAATAGGGGATGGGTTTTTCTTAATTTGAAATTACTATCGCTAGGGTTTCAGGTATATACATTTCCTAAAGCTAAAATCGTTTTCTACTATATTCTGTAAACCTAGGGTTCTATCAATTTTAGGAGTTTTTTATGATCTTGGCTGGGATTCTATATCTTATCTGTGATGGAAATTGTGGAAGCACATCGATATTGTTAGGGTTTCTTTTGTTTTGTTCAGGTCTTTCATTTTTCTAGAGCATTCACTGATAAATTCTAATAATAAGATTGTAATTTTGGGTTTGGGTTGACATGGATGATCACGTTTCCCTATGATTTCCTTATTGATTTTTGTTAGACAGTATTAATTGGTTGAAACAATTGATGTTTTGTGTGAATTTTGTGACGGAAATTGTGGAATTTGGTTTAGGTTGAGTTAATTTTTATTAGTAGTGTTTTTTTATGGATTTAAGAATTAGCTTTTGTTACTGTAAGGAGTAAAAGTTGCATTGTAGACTAAGTCGGCGTTGTTATAGAGCCGGAAAGGATAATTTGTTGCTGTATTCTCTCGATTTTGTTTTTCTTCACTTCACAACGGTGTTCTATCATGCTAAGCAATTGGTTTAACAGGGAAGAAGGCGTATTTGAAACTCGGTGTTCGACCAGCAACGCACGTGCACTCCACTTGTAGCCTATTAGAGAACCTACTCATTCCCTACCTCCACATACAACAAATGGCATCGGTTGACTCTGCATAAGATTTGGCAATCACCAAAGCATGGGCAGCCGAAAGTCGAGTTCTAGATCGCTCCTCGACCGAGACCTTTTGGGCGAAGATACATAACAAATTTAGCCAAGATTATGGGAACCTGAAAAGAAGAAGTGTTCAACAAATCAAGGATAGGCACAACATCATCCTTTATGCGTTAGCTGGGTTTTTTCTAATCAAACACAAGATATCGCATGCAATCCACCTTAGCTTGTCCCCTCTACAACTTGTACGTATCTTTATGGTTTATTCGGCACAATACTTTTTTCAATTTATATGTAACCAAATAAGTTTATGTGTTGTTTTTCTAGCATGAAGCCGTGAAAGCGCGCTACTTAGAGGAAAAGGGGGAAGCATTCACATTTGATGAAATCGTTTACTTCATAGTATTCATATTTTCAGAGTACCACCAGCTACGGAGTACCACCAGAACTCAATGGTGGGTGAATCAGACTTCATATTTTTGGAGTACCACCAGCTACGGAGTACCACCAGAACTCAATGGTGGGTGAATCAGACTTCATACTCTTATTTGGCTTCCAGATAGGAAAGGCCAATTCTATGTTAAGAATGTCTATAATGTGTTGTCTAGTCCATCTAATACTTTTGCAGGTACTAATTCTGTTTCTCCACAGGTATGGAAAGCTTTATGGAAGTTAAATTATTTGTTTGGAAGTGTTAAAAGATATAGTCCCAACAAGAGATAAACTAGATATGGAAATGATATTGAATTGCATTGCAGTTTGTGTAATCATCCTGTGGAATCCAGTAATCACCTATTCCTTGAATGTGGTTATGCTAGATCTATTTGGTTGGTTTTAAATATCAATGTTAGTAATATTATGGTGCAACATAGTTCATATAGGAGATGGATTCTCTCTTGGTTTTCTATTGAAAATAATATTACCTTTGGTGCAGAAATTACTAGACATGAGATTAATAAATTGCTAATGGTTTCAGTTTGGACTATTTTTTTTTTAAGCATCAGTTTGGACTATTTGATGTTCAAAGATTTTTCAGAACATAACTCCAAATAGGACAATGTTAATGGATGGCATTAATAAACTTGTGTCTCCTGGAACTATCTTGTTTCTTCTACTAATGGGGTTGTGCAGGTGCTAAGATGGAAACCTCCTGATAATGTGTATCTGAAAATAAATTTTGATGCTTCTTTTAAGTCAGATTCATTACAAGGTGGAATAGGGCTAATAATGAGGAATTGTGCAGGTAGCTGCATTCGGGTGCAAGGACAATGATTCAATGGAGGAATGAAGATAGGAGTTGAAGCTGAGGAGATGGAACGTAAGGCTATGCTGGCAGCTGTTACTCTGGCACCCTCTAAGAACTTTAATCATGTTATCTTTGAATCAGATTGTGAGACTTTCATCAAATCCATCAATGATCAAACCTATTATGTTAATTGGATGAATCAAGCTTTGGTTTTAGATATTAATTCTAATTGGACAGAACACACAAATAGAGTAATGTGTTGTAGTTCACTTAATTCTAATTGGGGCCATAGCTTCTTCCAGTTCTTACGATTTTATTTTTCAACTGCACCAACACGTACTCCAATTTTTACAAAGTTAGTTTTTTACTTCAGTACCGTTATAACAACTGCAGCAACACGTACTCCGCTTTTTAGCTATCATTTTGATTTATTTTCTGAATTCGGGTACGAACAAAGAAAATCTTCAGGATGGAATGAATATTAATTGCATCGCATCTAAGTCCGGTCTTTTAGAGCTGTCAAAGCAGAAAATTATGCAGCATGATAACAAGATTTGACTGAGAAAATTCTTAACATAGAACGTGCAACATGCAAATTAAAGGATCTTTACCTTCCTATTTTACCAAATTATTTACGATATACACTTAAATATTTTGCCAAATTATTTATTAGTAAAAATATTGCCAAATTTCCATTTACCCTCTGTGTTCATCTCTCTCGTCTTAAATTATTTCATGTTTCTACTCTTAAATCTTCTAACCTCCCCCTAGAAAACAAAACAAGTGGTTTACTTTGATCATCTGATTCATATCCTGGATAAACCATATATTCCCCTGTCAGTTTTGCTTCAAGTTGCGGAATAATCGGATCGACCGTGTAAGTATTTCTTTTCAGTACTGCTTTGTTAACTGAGATTGTAACTCTAATGGTCATAGTAGGGTAAATATTATCTTCACATGCAACTGTATGTAGGTAGCTAACCTCTAATTATTTGTATGATTCATATATGATAACTGAACTCACATTGTGATTTGTGATTACTCTTGGTGTACGTATTAATCTTTGCAATGATAATTCGTAGTTTTATTCGGACCACAATAGCATTTTCACAAGATGATGACAAGTTTTTTCTCCGTCCAGGTATATGAGAATTCATAATGGATCATAGAGTAATGGATAAATCTTTGATGTATACCGATAGAACCAAACCGCGTTATCAAGATGGAGTCGATGCATTTATAAAGTTTGCAACGCATACATACCAACAATATATTGCGAATGGGAAACGGAAACCATACGACAAGGGAAAAGTTAAGTTTTTATGTCCATGTGTGAAATGTCTCAACGTATATGTGCACAAGGCAAGTAAAGTTAAGTTTCATTTATATTCTTCTGGATTCATTCAAAATTATGCCGTATGGACTAAGCACGGAGAAGGAGATGAGTCATCAAGGTGGACACTTCTGGATGGTAATGGAAGCGACGATCCGCACTCTGATGACCAACACATGCTGCAGAGACTATAGAAATGGTAAGTGATTTATTAGGAGACAACTTTTCAAAGGATTCTGAGAAGATGCAACGGATACTCAAAGATGTTGGGAAACCCCTATACGAAGGATGTGCCGATTTTACAAAGATATCTGCAATGTGTGAACTGTTTAACTTGAAGAGCAAGCACGGAGCTTCCGAAAAGTTATTTAATGAACTTCTACCGCTGTTAAAATCCATGCTCCCTCCAGGAAATGAGATGATGAAAAGTACATATGAAGCTAAGAAGGTGATGAGAGATTTGGGTTCAGGTTACGTAAAGATACATGTATGCATCAATGACTGCATTCTCTATAGGAAGAATTACAAGGATCACATCAAGTGTCCCACATGTGGGGAATCAAGATGAAAAGTTGACGACACCACCCAAGAGGTGCATGAAAAATTTCCGGCAAAAGTCTTGTGGTATTTCCCAATTATCCCAAGACTGAAACGGATGTTTCAATCAAAGAGAATTGTCGAACATTTATTGTGGCACGACACCAGAAAGAAAGAAGAGGGTGTTTTACGGCATCCGGCGGACTCACCAGCACGGAAAAATATAGATGAAAGATATCCCGTAAATCGTGATGATCCTCGAAATCTGCGGCTAGGCATTTCGGCTGATGGGGTTGACGTAAACAAAGACATGCAAAAACAGCACAGTGTGTGGCCAATTCTGACAGTGATTTACAACCTTCCGCCAGAGTTGTGTATGAAGAGAAAATTCATCATGCTGTCATTAATTATCGATGGGGGGCCTTGTAAGGACACTGATGTTATGTTACAACCGTTTGTCGAGGATCTCAAGGAATTGTTTGAGGGAGTCGAATGTTTTGATGCGCTGAAACAAGAGATGTTTACTCTACGTGCGGTTGTTTTATGGACAATAAATGATTACCCGGCTCTCGGTACACTGTGCGGTTGCCCCTACAAGGGACGAGACGCCTGTAAGGTGTGTGGGAGAAATACTTACTATGTCATGCTAAAACATTGTAGAAAAGAGGTTTATACCGGGCATAGAAGATACCTGCCATACGATCATTCATTCAGACGTCAGAAGGGGTTCAACGTAAAAGAAGAAACTGAAAAGGCTCAGGAACTTATGACCCCATCAGAAATATACAATGAGGTAAAGTCTATAAAGAATAAATGGGGAAAGGGACGGAAGAACATTGTGGTGGAATTCGTGCAGGATAACCCTAGAAGAGGTGGAAAGATGAACATAATCAAAAAGACCATCGACCCAAAAAAGGGGAAGGGGAAAGAGAAGGGGAAGGAGAAGGAGGCCGACATGCCCTACTGGAAAAAGTTTAATATATGGTTTCGGCTCCTCCCCTACTGGAGGTATCATGTTTTCCACCATTGCATAGATCTCATGCACGTCGAAAAGAATGTATGTGAGAGTATCGTTGGAACATTGTTGAACTATGAATTTAAGTCGAAAGACCACTTTGCTGCTTGATTGGATCTGAAGCACATGGGTTTTAGAGACAAGTTGCAACCTCAGGAAAATGGCAAAGGGGGATATATATATGATAGGTGTTGTAAAAAACCTAATTTTATATCTAGTATTTATGCTTTCTTTGTTATTATCCTTGTGAATTGCATCTCTTATGTTTAGTTTTGAGTTATTAGGTGCAATGGAGTCCTTGGGAGCAAAAGAAGGAGAAAACGTTCATTTGGAGCGAAAATGGCAAAAAGATCGATTCTCAGGCGACAATTGGGCAAGCTAATGTTGCGCAAGAAGGAGCGAAGGATGAACTATCGGTTTTGCGAGACTGACAGGCTAAACAGTACATGGATAACCCTTATCAGAGTTCTGGATGCCTGTGGTACTTCTTATCATTACCACACCCTAGAATTCAGAAGAGAATTCATTTTCTCAATCATCCAGTCCCTAACTCAGAGAGAGGAAATGGAGGCGCAGGAAGTGTGTTTGAAAGAGAGATGAAGAGAGGTTGTAGTTTTACGAGAAACGGATGAGGTTCGAGTTGGAGTTTGATTCTAAAGAAGCTAGGAGGTGCAGTCGTTGGTTGAAGACAAGAAATTGGAGCTGGAAATAAAGGGGAATCTGATTTGAAGAGTTACAGGAATTGAATGAAGATGGGTTGTTGTTGATTTTGGGTTTGATAGTGAACTTCAGTCGTATATGGTTTTTGTATCTGTTGCAGTCAAGAACAAGATGAAGAGGAATTACGGATGCCGTTGTTTATACCAGTGAGAACTAGGGTTTGAAGCTGGGTTCAATTTCAGAGATTGATTGAGGTGATTCTGTGATGGATTTCAGAAAAGAAAGAGAATGAAAAGAAGTTATTGCTGCTACAGATCGAGAGATTCAGGGAGAAGAAAATGGAAGAGCTTGAATGGATTTTAGTGAGTTCTAAGGCTGAGAAGACCAAGGATCTGTTACTGTTCAGATGGGGTTTGTGTGATGAATTTCTGAAGCTGAGCAATCAATAAATCATGGTTCGCTTATGCAGAGAAGAACACAAGAACGAATAAGTGTTTTTGTTGTTGTGGATGATTGGAATTATGGTTTTGTTGGTAATGGTGATCAATTGCAGCTGAGTAGAATGCAAGAGGAATCAGTAGGGTTGCTGTGAAACTGAAGGTGTTGTTTGCTGATGAGACAATGGATTTGGTAGTACTTGAGACTGATATCGCAATGGCAGTAATGAACCTGGTGGAGATTAGTGCCAGTGCTGATGCAGATAACAGGTGAAGATGTAATGGCCACAAACTGGTGGTTGTAAGCTCAGGTTACAGGTGAAATTTGAGAATGCAGGGATTAGATGAATGCAATTATGCTTACAAGGAAGAGATGAGCTGTGATAGACATTGTATGAAGCTACATATGATGCAAGAAGATACAGGTACAGGCAATGGCATGTTGTTATGATAATGTACACGAACTGAGATTGCAGCTGTTGGCCAGAGAATATGATGGTGTTTATTGTGAAGCTGAACTGCGGCGCAAGACTCAGGAAATGGCTTTGGTGATACTGAATTGTGGAACTGAAGTTTAAATGGATGAATGAGCTGAGGAGCTGGCTGTCATGTTGGTGTTGATGCTTGAGAGTATGGTTGAGCTGTAATGGTGCTGGGTACCTGATCGCAGGTTGATTTGATAACAGGGATGCCGAAACTGGTAGATGTGAGCTGCAGATGTTGGTTGAGCATTGCTATGGAAAGTGACAGAGAATAAGAAATGGTGACGAAGGCGCTGGTTGTTGTGGCATAAGGTGATGAAGTTGAGTTGAGAAGAGAATAGAAATAAATGTATGCTTAGGAACTTTACAGGGAAGTTTGGAATGGGGAGTACATGAAGTTGCAGCTGCAGTTAAAGCTCAGATGGAACTGGAATTGCAGGTTGTAGTGCCTATTGGTGTGTGGCTGTGATAATGGGTTATATGCATGATTGGTGGCTTTGAGCTCAGTTGCAATTGAAGTTGAAGTGATAACTGCTACTGAGTTGAACTTGGAGGTAATACTTCTGTTGGAGTTGGTGTCTAGTACAGCTGAAATATGAACATTTAGGTCTGGTGTTGGTAATGACTCTCAACTGGAGTAGGTGGTGCTGAGAAAGTACAACTGAAGATGGTAAGTGCAATGGTTTTGGTTTGCGAATGAAATTGAGTTCAGAGTTGCAGGTGGAGGTTATGATTACAGGCTTGTGCAGTTATGTTGTGAAGCTGGTGGTCATGTGTGTAAATGGAATAACAGGTGCTGGTGGATTGCAGAAGCCAAGGAAGGAGATTTGAGGTTGCAGTTGTCACTGCAATTGATGAAACTGCAGGCTAAGCTGTAGATGTGTTATTGTTGATACAAGAAATCACATGGATTGGTGGAAGCTGGCGTTCGAGTGGAGTTATGGAATGAATGAGTTGCAGGAGGAAGCCAGAGAAGGTTTGAAATGCTGCTTGTGGAACTGATGCAGCACCAAAATGTCTGGTACTAGTTGTATATTGGTGCAACACAAGACCAGGCTGTGCAAGATGGGTTTGGCCTGGCAGTCAGACTCTGACTCACCTAGTTAGTGTATGACTCGTTTCTGAATCAATCAGTCTGACTCGGTTAATGCCGGTAGTGACCGTTTTAAAGTCTACCGTTATGTTTGACCGGTGACCGGGTGGATTTTTCCGGTCACTTGAACTACTTCTCCGACCATTCTCCGGCCAATTTCCGGTCATTTTACCAGTTTTCCGGCGACCTCTTTTGGGACATATTTTGACTTGGGTACTCCTCACATATGGGCTAGGTGGACATCTTGTTATTGGACTTTGGGCTTTGAAGACCTAGTTTTGGAAAGATGAAAAGCTACAAAAGGAGAAAGTTTCTACTTCTTTTGGGATCACGTATTTTCTACTTGGAACTTTGGAGAGCGGCGATTCTACTAGGGTTTTCTTTCGTTTATTTTTCATCTTCTTCAATTCATTTTTGATTATGATTATGATGAACTCAAAAGCTATGAGTAGCTAAACACATATTATTGGTTATGGGATAAAGTTGATTTCCAACATGTTATTTGATTCAATGAATTAGTTTTGTCCCAATACTTTATTGTTTATGATTCATTATTGATATTGTCATATGATTTGAATGCTAGTTTGGTTGAGTCCGGAATAAATTAGATTAGTCTTCATCTCTATTGCTAGATTAGGGTTATTATACGAAAAAGTGATAATTCCTGATTGCAAGTAGCATAGTGCCATTATTACTTGTAGTGATACATCCCTTTAATTGCATATGAATCATAACCTTTGTTAAAACGAATTAGTGTTTTTACACGTTTCTTTGCATTGATTAGTCTTATTTCATAGAACTTATTTCTCTTAGGAAGTTAAACTTAATTGTGCTTTTACACTTTAGGTTGCTTTCTAGGTAGATTTCACAATAACATCTTTTAATATTGTTTGTGATAAAATCGGGAAATAAACGGGATACTCTTGCGATCAAGGTATCCTAGGACTTTTAGTAAACGAGAGATTAAAATTTCAATTCTAGCCATTGATGAAAATGCATGTTTGTGAATGAAACTATCCCATGACCAATATTTTCTCCTTATTGATTATTCAAGTTATTTTATTGCTTTCAATTTATTTTATTGTTTAGATAAAAACAAAAATTGCCCCCTTGGTTACTAAGAAACTGAAATTTTATAACAACAAAAGCCTCACTATGGGAACGAACTCTTTCTTACCACATACTTCACTTAAATTTAGTTGAGTGAGAAAGTGAATTATTTTTGACGCATACGACAACGATCAAATTTTGGCGCCGCTGCTGGGGAGGCATACGGATTGTTATTAAGTTTTTAGTTTCTTATCATCATTTCTGCTTTCATATTTGCTTTTTGTTTTCTTGTCTTGTTTCTCACTTGTTTGTGAGAATTGTTTTCAGGTACCTAATCCCTGGCTTCTAAAAATTGGAACTATCCAAGGTGCGGATAGCTACTCGAAGAGGCACAATACTCCAACCAAGTCAAGACACGACGGAAGAACAAGAGTTAGAAGTGGAAGAAGAGTTACAACTAGAAGAAGAACAAGAGGTTCCATTCGTAGAAGAAGCACTAGTTGAAGAAGAAGAAGCAATGGGTGATGCAAATCGTACACTCAAGGACTTGGCTTCTCATAGGCTTGATGCACAAAGGTGGTGTATTCAAACAAACTCAACCTTCGAGATCAAATTGGGGTTGATTAGAGAGTTTCCGAAGTTTCATGGAATGACGAATGAAGATCCAAACAAGCATCTCATGGATTTCTACAACGTTATCATGGACATGCTTCCACCGGAGACTAATGCGGATGGAGAAATGTTGAAAGCTTTTCCGTTTTCTTTGGCGGACAATGCTAAGGAGTGGTTGTATTACTTGCCATATGGAAGTGTCACTACATGGAACGGGTTGAAAAAACTTTTTCTAGAGAGGTATTTTCCTGCGTCAAAGGCTACTCAAATTCGCAAAGACATTTGTGGGATAAAGCAACACGTAGGAGAATCTTTTTATGAATGTTGGGAGCGATACAAGAGATTGGTGGCAAGCTGTCCACACCACCAATTTAGTGACGTGATGATAATACAATACTTCTAAGAAGGTCTCCAACCAAGTAATAGATATCTTCTTGATGCAGCGGGTGGTGGTGCACTAGTGAACAAGACGGTGGCCCAAGCTACCGAGTTGATTGAAAGCATGGCTGCAAACTCGCAACAATTCTACACAAGAGGTGAACCAATGGTTAGGCGAGTGCATGAAGTTACGGATTCATCATCACACCGTGATCAGAGAATGGATAATATGGAGCAAATGATGGAAAAGATGGCTGCAGTTATTTTATCATCATATGGTGAAGAGTTGGAGCAAGCTAGTGCGGTTTTTCCAAACCAGCAAAGACGGTATGATCCCTACTCCAACACTTACAATTCGGGATGGAGAGATCATCCAAACTTTAGCTATGTCAACAAGCAAGGAGCGGTCCAACAACCTTCTTTCAACCATTCGAGTGGATTTCAACCACAACAACAACAATTCCAACCGCAACAACAACAATTTCAGCAACCACAAACACAACAAGCAACTCAAAATCAAGGTTCTGATATCGATGCAAAGCTTCAAACGTTTATGCAAGGCATTTCTACCATGTTTAAAGAAAGTCAACAAGAAACTAAGAGTGTTGTCAAGGAGTTGCAGACACAAATGGGCTCCATGGCGATGGACATAAACAAATTGAAGGCACAAAATAGTGGGAAACTCCCTTCTCAACCCATTAACCCAAAAGAGGGTGTCAATGCTATTACGTTGAGAAGTGGTACACAACTTGTGCAACCCGAGGTTACTGATTCGGGCAAGGTGGAAACACCAAAGGAACCTGTTTTGGAGGAGAAGAGTGATGATTCTCCCCAAACTTCTGAGGTACCTATTCCTAACTCTAAAACTCCGGTTTCTACTTATGTTCCTCCTTTACCTTTTCCTCGCAGATTTGCAAACTCCAAGAAGGAGAAACTAGAAAAGAAGATTTTAGACGTTCTAAAGAAGATCCATGTGAACATACCACTCATTGATGCTATCAAGCAAGTTACCAAGTATGCGAAGGTGTTGAAGGACTTGTGTACCAATAAGCAAAGGCTCAAAGGTAATGAAGTGCCTAGTGTGGGGAGAATGCTTCGACAATCTTACAACACAAACTCCCACTGAAATGTAAGGATCCCGGTAGCTTTGACATTCCAGTCAAAATTGGTAACACCACATTTAACAAAGCTATGTTAGATTTAGGTGCATCCGTTAATGTTATGCCTGCATCTATGTACAATTCACTTGAGTTAGGTCCTCTTAAAAAGGCTGGAATTGTATTGCAATTAGCCGATGCTATAATGTTTACCCAATGGGTATTGTTGAGGATGTTCTTGTGCAGGTTAATCAATTAGTATTTCCAGCTGACTTTTGCGTGTTAGGGATGAATGAAGGGTCACCGGACTCGTCTCTTCCATTGTTACTTGGGCGTCCCTTCATGAAAACGGAGAAAACCATTATTGATGTGGACAAGGGAACGCTAACTATGGAGTTTGATGGAGAAACAATATGTTTCAACATTTTCGAGACGATGAGATATCCTAGTGATGTCCACTCTTGTTTCTCCATTGATGTTATGGATACATTGCACAACAAGTGTTTGAATTGAATGGTGATGATGCTTTGGAAACTGTTTTAACTACATCCATGGATAATGGTGTAGAGTGTGGTAATGAAGTCAAGGAATCCCTTGGTGATCTTAATTCACTACAAGGATGCCCGGAAACTCATAATATATCTTTTATTTCCTTACCATATAGTGATGAAAAGCTTGTACCTTCCATTGTTAAATCTCCAAAGTTAGAATTGAAACCTCTTCCCGATCACCTAAAGTACTTATACTTGGGTGACAAGGAAGATTTACATGTGATTGTTTCTAACAAGCTTAGTGAATTACAGGAGCAAAAACTTCTAAGGGTGCTAAAGAAGTACAAGACGGCCATAGGATGGACAATTGCTGATATCAAGGGTATAAGCCCTGCCGCTTGTATGCACAAAATCCGTTTGGAGGACGAAGCAAAGCCTAAAAGGGAAGCGCAACGTCGTTTGAACCCTCCCATGATGGAAGTTGTGAAAAAGGAGATACTAAAGCTTTTGGACGTGGGTGTTATCTACCCCATATCCGATAGTAAGTGGGTGAGCCCGGTACAAGTAGTACCAAAAAAATCAGGTGTGACGGTGGTGGAGAATGATAAGAATGAACTTGTCCCAACTCGTGTGCAAACCGGTGGGAGGGTTTGTATTGATTACAGGAAATTGAATGCCACCACTAGGAAGGATCATTTTCCATTGCCTTTTATTGATCAAATGCTTGAACGTTTAGCTAGACACTCTTACTATTGCTTCCTTGATGGTTATTCAGGTTACAATCAGATTGTGATAGCACCGGAGGATCAAGAGAAAACCACTTTGACTTGTCCTTTCGGTACTTTTACTTATAGAAGGATGACTTTTGGCTTGTGCAATGCTCCATCTACCTTTCAAAGGTGTATGGTAAGTATTTTTTCAGAATATGTTGAAAACATAATCGAAGTGTTTATGGATGACTTTAGTGTCTTGGTGATTCATTTGACCTTTGCTTGCACAACTTGTTACTAATGCTTGAACGATGTGTTGAAACAAATCTTGTGCTTAATTGGGAGAAGTGCCATTTCATGGTAACTCATGGCATAGTTTTAGGCCATATAATATCTTCTAAAGGCTTGGAAGTCGATAAATCTAAAATAGACCTTATTCGTGCTTTAACCCCTCCCACTACGGTGACGGAGATACGCTCTTTTCTTGGTCATGCAGGTTTTTATCGTAGATTTATCAAAGACTTTTCCAAGATAGCATCACCACTTTGCAACTTATTGCAAAAAGATGTGGTTTTTAACTTTGATGAAAAGTGTATGGAGGCATTCAATCGTTTGAAAGAACTTTTGATTTCAGCCCCTATCATTAAACCACCGGATTGGAGCAAGCCTTTTGAGCTCATGTGTGATGCAAGTGACCATGCGGTTGGTGCGGTGCTTGGGCAACGTGTGGGGAAGATACCTCATGCTATTTATTATGCTTCTAGAACGTTAAATGAGGCCCAACAAAACTACACAACCACTGAAAAAGAGTTGTTAGCTATTGTTTTTGCTTTGGAAAAGTTTATCTCTTATCTAATTGGTACGAAAGTTGTTGTCTTTTCTGATCATGCAGCACTTAGGTACTTGCTAATGAAGAAAGAAGCGAAACTGAGGCTCATATGATGGATTTTTCTCTTGCAAGAGTTTGATATTGAAATCAAGGACAAGAAAGGAATTGAGAACACCGTTGCGGATCATTTGAGCCGTCTTGCTGTGGATAAGGAAGTTATCCCATTGCGTGAAAGTTTCCCGGATGAGCAACTATTCTCAATTGCCTTTGGAGAACCATGGTATATTGCCAATTACTTGGTGTCTAAACAAATCCCAAAGAACTTGTCTCGTACTGAGAGGGACAAACTTAAGAGGTTAGGGAACCAATACATATGGGATGATCCATACTTATGGAAACAAGGTAGTGACCAAGTATTACGAAGGTGCGTTCCCGAATCTTAATTTAATTCTATCTTGTCTTTTTGTCACTCCTATGTTTGTGGAGGACATTTTGGGAGTAATAGAACCGCTCACAAGGTACTTGAAAGTGGTTTCTATTGGCCAACCTTGTTCAAGGATGCATATATATGTTTTGTACAACTTGTGATAGATGCCAAAGAACAGGCAATCTAGGTGCCCAAAATCAAATGCCACAAACTTTTATTCAATTTATTGAAGTTTTCGATGTATGGGGTATTGATTTTATGGGTCCTTTTGTCAACTCTCATGGGAATTTTTATATCTTACTTGCTGTTGATTATGTCTCTAAATGGGTGGAAGCTAAGGCCACCCCAACTAATGATTCTAAAGTGGTTTCATATTTTGTGCAAGCTAATATATTTGCAAGGTTTGGAATTCCAAGATCCATAATTAGCGATGGGGGTTCTCACTTCAAAAACATGATCTTACAAAGCTTGTTGAAGAAGTACAATGTGTCGCACAAGATTGCAACACCTTATCATCCCCAAACAAATGGACAAGCTGAGGTGTCTAACCGGGAGGTGAAATCCATTCTTGAGAAGACGGTGAATCCAACAAGGAAAGATTGGAGCATGCGACTTAATGATGCTTTGTTGGCTTATAGAACCGCATACAAGACACCTATTGGGATGTCTCCCTTTAGACTTGTGTATGGTAAACCTTGTCATTTACCCGTTGAAATTGAGCATAAGGCGTTTTGGGCTATTAAGCAATGCAATATGGAGATGGATAGGGATGGAAAGCAAAGGAAGTTACAACTCCAAGAGATAGAGGAGATTCGCAATGATGCATTTGAAAGCTCACGCATTTATAAGGAAAAGACGAAAGCATTTCATGATAACATGATTTCTAGGAAACAATTTTGCATTTGGCAGAAAGTGCTTTTGTTTAATTCTCGCTTGCATTTATTTCCGGGTAAATTAAGGTCACGTTGGATTGGAACTTTTATTGTTACTAATGTGTTTTCTCATGGTGCAGTAGAAATTCGTAGCATAGCTACATGCAAGGAACTTAAAGTTAATGGGCACCGGTTGAAACCATATTATGAGAATTTCACTTCTGAAGTGGTGGAAGGAGCTAACTTTGTGGATGCACTCCCTCTGTAGGAGGCTTAGAAAGCAAGGATATAGTCGGGCTGACGACTTTAAACCAAGCGCTAAATGGGAGGCAACCCATAGGATGAGTATTTCTTGTCTTGTATTTATTTCTTGTCTTGTTTTTAGTTTTTCTTGTCTTGTCTTGTTTTGTTTTTATTTTTATTTTTTTTCTGATTTCTTGTCATTATCATTATAAGATTTCCCACCTTGACTTTCTTTGTACGATTCAATTTACACTGAGGACAATGTAAAGTTTAAGTGTGGGGGAGTGGTTAAGTATTTGCATTGTAAATTTTTCATGAAATTTTCAATTTTTTTTGTAAATTAGTGAATAAAAAACTCCAACTTGTAGTTAGTTTAGAGTCACATAGTATACATGTCGCTGAGGTTACATCGAGATTCTCATAAGAGTGACTGAACTTAGAGATGACAAAGAACATGATCGGGTTTCTTACTTGTATGAGAGTTAAAGTTGGATTTAACCATCCCAGTGGCAAATGAGGTGCAGACTGAATTCGGTATTTGGCAGGCTTTGAAAAGGTCTTAAAAATTATCCCCGGCCAAAAACTTGGTGGGCCCGGAGATATGTATAAAATTAAGCGCAATAAAAACGGGGGCCTACAGTAATACCGCAAGTGCACGGTCGTCGGTTGTAGCTCGTGCAAGTACGGGTCGATGCACAGAGATCGGGTGTGTTTTGGAGTGTTTAGCTAATTGGGTTCCTAGTTGCTATTGGGCTATGAAGCCTTTTGGCTTAGCTTGGGCTTTGAGTACTAATGGGTTTGATAACAATAAAATGAACTGAGCTTGGGCTCAGTTGGTCTTTGAAGTGTAAATGGGCTTTGGCCTTAAACTTAGGCTTTTGATTAAGCCTGAATTGGATTGGGCCTTAATAATGAACTTGGGCTTTGGTCTTAAACTTAGGCTTGGGCTCAGTTGTACAAACAATAGACAGTGGGCTTAGAACTGAGAACTAGGCCTTGAACTGGACTGATGGGCTTTTGCTTGGCAGCAGGCTTGGCAGCAACAACAGCAGCAGCAGCACAAGTGCTGCACAGCAGCAGCAGCAGCTTGGCAGAGGCAACACAGAGAGGGCACCAGCAGCAGCACAAGGCAAAGATGGAAGCAGCAGCAGTACTGCAGGGCAGAGGCAAGTGGTAGCAGGAAAAGGCAACAGGAGAGTTGCAGGGCAGATGGGTTGCAGCAGCAGCTGCACAAGCAGTGGAAGGGAGGCAACAAGAGAAGAAGTAGCAGCAGCACAAGGCAGTGAATGCAGCAGCAGCAGCAGTACTGCAGGGCAGTGGAAGCAGAAGCAAGGACAATGAAGCAAATGAAGAAAACAAAAGAACAGCCAAGAACTAAACAAAGCAAATACTAGACAGCAAAGAAAGATGACAATACAAACCAAGGCCTAAGGCCAAGGGCAGGGATGTGGAGATAGCTAAGGAAAATGAATAAGAAAAAGAAACAAAGCCAAGTCAATGGCTCTAGGCATTCTTCCAGAGTGGGAAGAGAACTAGCTTGCTCATTGTCACTAGTGAGCACTAGTTTCTCCCCACTACTCAATCAACTCAGTGCATCCTAAGCATACAAATGGAATGGAAAGAGAATTAGCTTGCTATGAGCACTAATTTCTCCCATTGCACAATCAAATCAATGCTTCAAAGCTCTAACCTAGCATTCCACTACTTAACAGTGAGTTGAAGCAACAGATACATTAACAGAATTATCATTAACAGGGGACAAACATTAACAATGAACAAAATTAACCTAAACAGGATACTAACATAACATTTGAAAATCAGTGAAAATTAAACAGGATACTAGCATAACATGGATACTAACATAACATTTGAAAATTAACCTAAAATGAACAAACCTAGACAGTGAAATTGATAAAGACAGTGAAATTGAAAATCAAAAGAAATTAAGAGTAGACATTAACATGGAATTAACATTTAACACTAACAGGAAATTAAAATTGAAACATAACAGGGAATTAAAATTGAAACCCTAAATTGAAATTTAATTGAAATTTAAGAACTGAAATTAAACCTAAACTAACCCAATTTTGGGGGAATCTCGGCTAGCCCAAGAACACCCTGAAATTGCTCTACACACTCTCTATTTATAGCATACAAATACCCAATTTTTTCAAACCCTAAAATTAGAAATTAGGTATTTTCAATTCCGAAATTGCTCACCAAATCCGCTGAATTGGTGGTGACCCATGCCTCTTTTCTTCTATCTCGGTCCTTCTCTGTCTCCAATTGCGTCAATTTCTCCCTAATTCGAGGTGTTTTATCAACCCTCACCTAGGTCAGTTGGTGAGAGGAGTTAAAGCAACTCGGCTAGGGGGATGGTGTGGTGTCGGGTGATGATGGTGAAGAAGTGATGGCGCTGCAGAGGTGAGGTGGTAGAGATGGTGGAGCAGGTGGTAGGGTAAGGCTCTGCTGTGGAGAAGAAGAAAGGGGGAGAAGGTGAGGGTCGACTGTTTTGGGAAGAAGGGTATTAGGTATTTGGGTATTAAGGTGTGAGGCAGGGATAAAGATTTTGATGTTCCGCAAAGCTTAGCCGTGGGATGTGGAGCTGGTAGGTAGATCGTACGGTGATGCGGAGGCAAGCGAGGAGCGACCGTCGGATGAATGGATACAACGAAACGAACGGTGCTAGATTAGGTTAGATGCTGTAGTGTAAGGCGGAGATATCAAACTTTGATGCACAGCAAGGGAGCAACTGTTGGATTCAACTACCATCTAATCTGAAGGCTTGGAATTTCAGCGCTGTGGTGCTTGGCAGAGACTTCAGATTTTGATGCTCTATGAAGGAGCGACCGTCGGACGCTTCTGAGAACTGATCTGATGGCTGAGAACGGAGGCGTTTTTGTGTGTAGAAAATGAGGTTGTGCGCACCATTCTTCGCGGCTTCCTTGCGTGATTTCTCCCGGCTTTTCACTACTTTTCTGCTCTTTTCGCTCCGCGACTCATCCGAACTTTATTTATTACCTAAAAATGCAAAATTAATTAATAAAAATATTTATTCTTGAAAACAATGAAAATACAGAATATGGGATAAAATGTAGAATTAATGCATAAAAGATGAGTTAAATGCCAACAAAAAGGGATAAATATATACAATATTTGGCACTCATCAGTATTAGATTTGTGATCCCCTATAGTGGAGACTACCCATGTTACATCATGAGAGGCACCGACCTTCAATTCTTTGTACCTGTCTAAATTTGTGCTTTTAGAGTGTGTGTCACCGTACGTAAACTCCGGGTAGAATGGTGAGCTACCCAACCTCCCACCAATAGAAGCACTATTTTGATCTCTTGAGTGCTATTTTATCAATCATGAACGGTGACATCGAATTGCTAACTTACATACCACTTGTAAGTTGTTCGCAGTTAGCAGCATCCACTTTATCTTTCTTTACACCAAGAGATCCATAGAAAGACCATCATCATCAACAAGAGGAGCATCACAAATTCGAAGGAAAGTTGAAGACGTTTTAGGTTTACAAGCAACAGTACAGAAATGAGCAGATTTCAGATTCAAGTAAAGCAACAAGACAAGGAGCAGAATTTTTACAAGTTGAAGACTATTGTACGAGAGCGAATATTATCAAGATGAGAGTCAAGAAGTTTATGATATCGAGACACACAAGTTGTGAAGAATCGAGCGGTAAAGTACTTACACCGTGGCCTTTGTATTTTATTTTATCTTTATTTTTATTTGTTAATTTGTATTTTATTTTCTCTTGTCTAAAAAAAAAGAATTAAAAAAGACAAGAGAAAAGTTTATTAGGTCCATCATTAGTTTTAATTTTTTT